>NC_081226.1:10616957-10784457 GCF_902713425.1 Acipenser ruthenus | reverse complement strand
TGAGAAAGGTGAGAAACACTCAGGCTGCCATCAGTGAAACTGTAAAGAAATGCTTCAATGCTTTCTTTTGTTTTGTGGTTTCCATTACTGTACATCCAACCCAACTGAGCACAGGTAAAAGGGCCTCTGTATGATCAATAACAAAACCTGCTTATAAAGGAATCGTGAAGTCACTGAAATGGAGACGAAACACGAGGCAGAAACCGTGGACCTTGAATGGTGAACATCAGTGGGGCAAGTGTGACCATATTACTGTGCATCTCAATTCTGTAATTGAAATATTTATTTTTTTTTGTTACTAGTATATCTCCTGTAAAACGAATCTGATTAAATCAAACTGTCTCGAACTGTCAGAATGACTTGAATTGACTCGAGCAAACTCTGTGACTGGACTCGAGCTTGGCATGTCAAAGACTCGATTCTTACCCCTGTGTCTCAACTCGACTCGTGTTTGTGACAGCGTGTGTGTCGATCACAGCACTGGTTTGTGACAGCGTGTGTGTCGATCACAGCACTGGTTTGTGACAGCGTGTGTCGATCACAGCACTGGTTTGTGACAGCGTGTGTGTCGATCACAGCACTGGTTTGTAACATCGTGTGTGTCGATCACAGCACTGGTTTGTGACAGCGTGTGTGTCGATCACAGCACTGGTTTGTGACAGCGTGTGTGTTTCAAAACTGGCGCGTGGAGAGTACAGGAGCCTCAAATGGGCTGGAGAAATAAAAATAAATGAAAAAAAAAACCACTTTATAATTTGACCCCTCCAAGAACACTCTGAACTCTCTTAAACATTCCTCGGAAACAGACAGCAAGACAGATTCAGTGAGTTTAATATAAAACAGCAATGAAAGGAAATTTAAACAAAGGAAATGTCAGGGCCGCTGCGGAGAGCGAGAGGAGCGACAGCGACAGGACAGGAGGGGGAGACAGGCACCGCGCTGGAGACGGGACTGCTGTGAGGACTCCTCCCTCTGTCCCTAGGACGACGGGACTCCTCCCCCGAGGGGCGGGGGTGTCATGGGCGGCAGGAACAGGGATTTCAGTTTGAGTGACATGGCAGCAATCTCGGGGTCCTGAGTCTCATACACCTTCACGAGCCGGGCAAATTTCAGGACGCCTAAAAACAAACACAAATAAAGAAGTCTGTCAGTAACACACGCAGTGAGAGAGCAAGAGAGACACTCACACACAGACTCGCACAGAGAGATAGAGAAATGCACACAGATTCACCGACAGAGAGACACACACACCCCTGACGAAAACCCAAACCTGCAGAACAATTGAAAACCCCTACTTTTTTTTCAATGAAGTAATGCCTCCGTCCCTTCTCCAGTTACTCCTGACTCACACAGCCCTGCCCTGCTTTTTACAGGTTTCTTGCCAAAAACACAAGTCTGTCGACTGCATCAGGTTTTAGTTCTATACGTTTACAAGTAACAATGTTAGCACAGGTACTGAGAAATCTCTCCGATGAGAACGTGTTGCTGGTATGCACAGATACCTCTTTGCAAGTTTGTTCAGTCCAGGTAAGTTTATCTGTTCAGCTTTCCACCAGATCAACGGATCTGATTCACTGTCAACCAAGGGTGTAAGTATGTATGATTTCAGGTATATTCTGTCTGTTTCACAAACTACAGAGGTAGCAGTAGCTCCTGGCGTGCTTGATTTGAAAACGCTGCCCCAGGTGTTCTTGTTTTTTTTAGCTGGTGCCCCTCCTTTATTTGCTGCTCCTCCGCCTTCAGCGGATTCAGTTCCAGTGTGTCTGGCTGTGCCAGCGAAGCCCTCTTCCTGCTCTCCAGATTCATCCCGTGACTCTGCTCCTGCTGTGAATGATGCAGTCCTCACTCACGTACCCCATCTTGGGTCAATAGAAGATGAAATATCAAGCAGATCTTGGGTGTCAGAATATTTCTCATTGAAGGAATTCAAAATTCTTTCTTTGGCTTTGACAGTCTCATCTTCCTCAGCAGCCAAAATGAAATGCAAAACAAGTTTCAGGTAGGACACACTGACACAGCCATCACCTGACAGAGCGTCTGTAAAACTCAATGAGCTCAGAGCCGAGCTCCATGAATCAAGCACGTCCGCGTCCTGCCCTGTAGGTGCTAAGAGTCTGCTCTTTCTATCTGAAGCTAGGACTTGTGCGACAGCCTCTTCCTGTTCCAGCACCCTTTGACCTATTTGCTGCTGTGCTCCCCAGCGAGGAGGTTTTTCTGTTATCAGCTGGTGCTGAGGTACACTGAGCTCAGCCTTGGCTGTCAGAGAACGTGCTCCCCAGCCTCTTCCACAAGCCAACGGCACCTTTAACGCTGTTTTCTATTTTAAAAGAAATGTAATCTATAATTTATATAAAAAACGCTTTATATTGCATGGCAAATATTAAATAGATATGCAACTGCATATTAAATTATTTAATAGATATGCAACTGCATATTAAATTTAAATTCAATTATTCCTTGTTACTTTCCATTGATATTTAAGTCAGATTAACTGTATTTTCAATAAGGACATGCAAACAATGGGAAATTATTACATATTTTCAAGGGTAACAAAATAAACAAACGTGACATGCAATTGCATTTTCAAATCGACAGAAACCAGCTATTGCATATTTATTAAATATTAATTTAACATTGATTTAATATGCAATTGAATATCTATTTAATATTAATTTATGCCACGCGATAGAAACCAAAAATATAAAGCTGTAATCTAGGCATGAGAACGCTGCAGTGTGCAAGAAAAATATAAATGAAACGACAACCCGCTCGTGAATCTGCTTAAATAAACTGACACGGAGATTCCTTTGATCCCATGAAGTAAAAAAATAATAAACACAGATGCAATTTCCTCCTGCTTTTAATTTCAACTCAATTAATATTACTGCAGAAAATGTATGCAAAACAGTGGCTTTCTTTATCGTATATAGTTTGTTTAACCTGCTTACAATATTGAACTTTTAAAAGCAGTCCCAAACTTCTGTTTAAATTGTTTACAAAACATAATACAAAAACACGCTTATTAGCATAAAACATTAGCGTGGAAGAATCATTTTAAAAGCTGTTAATATAAATGCTGATCGCAAGGTGAAGCCTGTGTCCACACATTCAGTTCTGCAGCTCTGAGATGTCTCATCTCTTGTCTGTAGAAATGCAGATTTGCTGCTCATCTCTCAAGCCCCAGTTTCGCAGTGGGACACGTTACTGCGTCCGTGATTTGTTTCCATCGTTTGCTGCTTGGCTCATTTGAAATCGATTCTGAGACAGAGGTTTGTATTTCGTCTTTTTTGGAAGCTGATTCAGTAGGATTTTCAGGCTGCATTTACTGTATCAATAGGATGCTTCAGGAGATGAAACAGATTGGAGGGGCTGCCTCAGCCTTCAAACATACTTTACAAATGGTGCTACTCTGCTCAGTATCTGTTGATTTGAATCTGAAAAAACAGCAAACCACTGAAGATGCTCCTTTCTTAGGGATCAGCTCATCTCCAGCAGAACGAGATGAAGAGTCACTGCTTTGTTAGTTTTCACTTTCACTCACAGCAGCCGCCATAGTTAGGCTATGTGACAAACTAACCAAGAGACTGTGTGAAGATCCGAACTAACCACGTTTAGCTAGCTGGGGAGGGCTCGTCAATGCTATTGAACAAATGATTTTAAAAGTTGCACGTGACCCGATTGATTTAATGGTTGAATGAGAAGTTTTATATAAAATATTAGTATGTTTTAATTAAAAATGGAAATAATATAATGCAATAAAAATAATACCAAGCTCTACTTTTGAGACCTCCCTATAGTTCAAATGGATCGGTCCACGAGACATGAACTGAGCAGGGGGAAGAAACGAAACCTGTGTTAGAACAGGAGGTTTAGTTTCTTCAAATTAACACACCAATATAAATTTTTCCTTTAGACACTTCATATGTTTATTTTGAATCCAGTATAATTCTTTCCCCCTGATATTTTTGATTGTCTTTAAAAAAAAAAAACACTGGCAGACCTCTGTCCCAGTGATTTAGACACAGAGAGAGAGAGAGAGAGAGAGAGAGAGAGAGAGAGAGAGAGAGAGAGACACACACACACACACACACAGAGAGGAGAGAAGGGCCTGGGGATCACACAGTAATGAAAGTTACAGGTTGAGGTAAATACTCATTGAAGCTGCATTGAATGCTGTCTGTAAATTCATATTTGTATTCTTTAATACCTGGTTAACCCTGACAGGGGCATTTTCTTACTGTTTGGACTTGTTTGACGCAGAGTGCCCTCCCATTATAAATGTAGTACAGTGGAATGAGCAGTGTGTCCAGCAGGGGGCTGCGCTGAGACCCTGTTTGAGAGGGGCTGGATCATTATGGGATGCCTACCTTCGCCGTCGTTGCTGAAGCCGTACGACTTGATGACTTCCTGCTGGATCTGGGTCGCCACGGGCAACACGAACTGCAGCATCTTCCCCATGTCATTACAGGCGCTCTCGCGAGCCTCCTGCAGGCGAGCCTCGCTGTCAGGGGAGCCCAGCGCCTTGAGCACCTCCGCCAGGACCACTGAGAGACACGAATATCATCAATACAGACCACAGAGACACGAATATCATCCATACAGACCAGAGACACGAATATCATCCATACAGACCAGAGACACGAATATCATCCATACAGACCAGAGACACGAATATCATCCATACAGACCAGAGACACGAATATCATCCATACAGACCAGAGACACGAATATCATCCATACAGACCAGAGACACGAATATCATCCATACAGACCACGAGACACGAATATCATCCATACAGACCACGAGACACGAATATCATCCATACAGACCACGAGACACGAATATCATCAATACAGACCAGAGACACGAATATCATCCATACAGACCAGAGACACAAATATCATCAATACAGACCATGAGAGACACGAATATCATCCATACAGACCAGAGACACGAATATCATCCATACAGACCAGACACGAATATCATCCATACAGACCAGAGACACGAATATCATCCATACAGACCAGAGACACGAATATCATCCATACAGACCAGAGACACGAATATCATCCATACAGACCAGAGACACGAATATCATCCATACAGACCACGAGACACAAATATCATCCATACAGACCACAGAGACACGAATATCATCCATACAGACCACGAGACACGAATATCATCAATACAGACCAGAGACACGAATATCATCCATACAGACCAGAGACACAAATATCATCAATACAGACCATGAGAGACACGAATATCATCCATACAGACCAGAGACACGAATATCATCCATACAGACCAGACACGAATATCATCCATACAGACCAGAGACACGAATATCATCCATACAGACCAGAGACACGAATATCATCCATACAGACCAGAGACACGAATATCATCCATACAGACCACAGAGACACGAATATCATCAATACAGACCAGAGACACGAATATCATCCATACAGACCACGAGACACAAATATCATCCATACAGACCACAGAGACACGAATATCATCAATACAGACCCCGAGAGACACGAATATCATCAATACAGACCCTGAGAGACACGAATATCATCAATACAGACCACGAGACACAAATATCATCCATACAGACCAGAGACACGAATATCATCCATACAGACCACGAGAGACACGAATATCATCAATACAGACCCTGAGAGACACGAATATCATCAATACAGACCACGAGACACGAATATCATCCATACAGACCAGAGACACGAATATCATCCATACAGACCAGAGACACGAATATCATCCATACAGACCAGAGACACGAATATCATCCATACAGACCAGAGACACGAATATCATCCATATAGACCAGAGACACGAATATCATCAATACAGACCACAGAGACACGAATATCATCAATACAGACCCCGAGAGACACGAATATCATCAATACAGACCCTGAGAGACACGAATATCATCAATACAGACCACAAGACACGAATATCATCCATACAGACCCCGAGAGACACGAATATCATCAATACAGACCCCGAGAGACACGAATATCATTAATACAGACCACAGAGACACGAATATCATCCATACAGACCACGAGACACAAATATCATCCATACTGACCAGAGACACGAATATCATCCATACAGACCACGAGAGACACGAATATCATCAATACAGACCCTGAGAGACACGAATATCATCAATACAGACCACGAGACACGAATATCATCCATACAGACCAGAGACACGAATATCATCCATACAGACCAGAGACACGAATATCATCCATACAGACCAGAGACACGAATATCATCCATACAGACCAGAGACACGAATATCATCCATATAGACCAGAGACACGAATATCATCAATACAGACCACAGAGACACGAATATCATCAATACAGACCACGAGACACGAATATCATCAATACAGACCAGAGACACGAATATCATCCATACAGACCAGAGACACGAATATCATCAATACAGACCAGAGACACGAATATCATCCATACAGACCAGAGACACGAATATCATCCATACAGACCACAGAGACACGAATATCATCAATACAGACCCCGAGAGACACGAATATCATCCATACAGACCAGAGACACGAATATCATCCATACAGACCACAGAGACACGAATATCATCCATACAGACCAGAGACACGAATATCATCAATACAGACCCTGAGAGACACGAATATCATCAATACAGACCACGAGACACGAATATCATCCATACAGACCACGAGAGACACGAATATCATCAATACAGACCACGAGACACAAATATCATCCATACAGACCAGAGACACGAATATCATCCATACAGACCAGAGACACGAATATCATCAATACAGACCAGAGACACAAATATCATCCATACAGACCAGAGACACGAATATCATCCATACAGACCAGAGACACGAATATCATCAATACAGACCAGAGACACGAATATCATCAATACAGACCCCGAGAGACACGAATATCATCAATACAGACCCTGAGAGACACGAATATCATCAATACAGACCCTGAGAGACACGAATATCATCCATACAGACCCCGAGAGACACGAATATCATCAATACAGACCAGAGACACGAATATCATCAATACAGACCCCGAGAGACACGAATATCATCAATACAGACCCTGAGAGACACGAATATCATCCATACAGACCCCGAGAGACACGAATATCATCAATACAGACCAGAGACACGAATATCATCCATACAGACCAGAGACACGAATATCATCAATACAGACCCCGAGAGACACGAATATCATCAATACAGACCCTGAGAGACACGAATATCATCCATACAGACCCCGAGAGACACGAATATCATCAATACAGACCAGAGACACGAATATCATCCATACAGACCAGAGACACGAATATCATCCATACAGACCAGATACACGAATATCATCAATACAGACCCCGAGAGACACGAATATCATCAATACAGACCCTGAGAGACACGAATATCATCAATACAGACCACGAGACACGAATATCATCCATACAGACCAGAGACACGAATATCATCAATACAGACCAGAGACACGAATATCATCCATACAGACCAGAGACACGAATATCATCCATACAGACCCCAGAGACACAAATATCATCCATACAGACCAGAGAGACACGAATATCATCAATACAGACCACGAGACACAAATATCATCCATACAGACCAGAGACACGAATATCATCCATACAGACCAGAGACACGAATATCATCAATACAGACCACAGAGACACGAATATCATCCATACAGACCACGAGAGACACGAATATCATCCATACAGACCCTGAGAGACACGAATATCATCAATACAGACCACAGAGACACGAATATCATCCATACAGACCAGAGACACGAATATCATCCATACAGACCAGAGACACGAATATCATCAATACAGACCAGAGACACGAATATCATCCATACAGACCAGAGACACGAATATCATCCATACAGACCAGAGACACGAATATCATCCATACAGACCAGAGACACGAATATCATCCATACAGACCAGAGACACGAATATCATCCATACAGACCAGAGACACGAATATCATCCATACAGACCAGAGACACGAATATCATCAATACAGACCAGAGACACGAATATCATCAATACAGACCACAGAGACACGAATATCATCCATACAGACCACAGAGACACGAATGTCATCCATACAGACCAGAGACACGAATATCATCAATACAGACCAGAGACACGAATATCATCCATACAGACCAGACACGAATATCATCCATACAGACCAGAGACACGAATATCATCCATACAGACCAGAGACACGAATATCATCCATACAGACCACAGAGACACGAATATCATCCATACAGACCACGAGACACGAATATCATCCATACAGACCAGAGACACGAATATCATCAATACAGACCACAGAGACACGAATATCATCCATACAGACCAGAGACACGAATATCATCCATACAGACCAGAGACACGAATATCATCCATACAGACCACAGAGACACGAATATCATCCATACAGACCAGAGACACGAATATCATCAATACAGACCCTGAGAGACACGAATATCATCCATACAGACCAGAGACACAAATATCATCCATACAGACCAGAGACACGAATATTATCCATACAGACCACAGAGACACGAATATCATCAATACAGACCACTGAGAGACACTAATACCATAAATACAGACCACAGAGACACGAATATCATCCATACAGACCACGAGAGACACGAATATCATCCATACAGACCAGAGACACGAATATCATCCATTCAGACCACGAGAGACACGAATACCATAAATACAGACCACAGAGACACGAATATCACCCATTCAGACCACGAGAGACACGAATATCATAAATACAGGACAGGACCACAGAGAGAGGGGACAGGGCCAAATACCAGGACACAGAGATGGGGACAGGGTCATGTGTAACACTGAACTATTATACTGTGAGTACAAGAACTATAGGTTGAATAATTAATGTTAAATTGTAAAAATAATAATTAAAAAAAAGCTCTTTAGTTTACTCCAGGGTACCTAAGCTAACAATTTATTTAAAAAAATTACATTGTTGAAAAAATATCTTCTAAAAAAGGTAGAATTCTTTATCATTAAATAAACATTTAACAATTTTCATTTTTTCACTTGTTTCAATATTTTGTAATCTTAAATAAAAAACGATGTCTTGTTCGGGTGAAATGCAGCAGTGTGTCCTGGGAAGGGTCTGCAGATAACCCCACGCTCTCCCGTGTACAGCACTCGAGTTAAAACATCATCGAGGCTCGTCTGTGACAGACAGGCTGGGCTGTGAAGGAGCCTCCTTACAGGTCCTTACTCTGTGTATTCAAACCACTGGCAGAAAAGACAAGGACTTTACAATGCTGCCGGAGACGCCTTGTTAAGCACTCTCTCTCTCACACACGCTGAGACACAGACACAGAGAGACTGTCACACACACACACACTGAGACACAGACAGACTGTCACACACACACACACTGAGACACAGACACACACACTGAGACACACACACACACTGACAGACAAACACACTGAGACACAGACACACACACACTGACAGACACATACACACACTGACACAGACACACACACACTGACAGACACATACACACACTGACACAGACACACACACACTGACAGACAAACACACTGAGACACACACACACTGACAGACAAACACACTGAGACACACACACACACACACACTGAGGCACACACACTGACAGACAAACACACTGAGACACAGACACACACACTGACACAGACACACACTGACAGACAAACACACTGAGACACAGACACACACACACTGACAGACAAACACACTGAGACACAGACACACACACACTGACAGACAAACACACTGAGACACAGACACACACACACACTGACAGACAAACACACTGAGACACAGACACACACACACTGACAGACAAACACACTGAGACACAGACACACACACACTGACAGACAAACACACTGAGACACAGACACACACACACACTGACAGACAAACACACTGAGACACAGACACACACACACTAAGGCACACACACTGAGGCACACACTGCATTCCAAAGGTTTCAAACATTTTGCCCTGACACTAAACAAGACACCCGACATCACCATCATAATAATAATAATCATAATGATAATGCTGCTGCTTCACTCGCGTACCTTTGGTCTGCTCCGCAGTGAGCAGTCCTTGTTGAGTCTGCGCCGCTGCCATGCTCTCTCGGACCCGGAGCTGCACGTCACTCTTCAGTTCTGTTTATTTCAACTCGGCGGATCTCTTTATTTCATCCACAGTGGAGTGACACACAGGAGCTGCGCGACGCGTCTCCGGTAAGTGCTGTGTGTGATCAGCACCGCGACGCGCCTCCGGTAAGTGCTGTGTGTGATCAGCACCGCGACGCGTCTCCGGTAAGTGCTGTGTGTGATCAGCACCGCGACGCGCCTCCGGTAAGTGCTGTGTGTGATCAGCACCGCGACGCGTCTCCGGTAAGTGCTGTGTGTGATCAGGACCGCGACGCGTCTCCGGTAAGTGCTGTGTGTGATCAGCACCGCGGCGCTGGCGTTCAGTGCAGGATGGGCGGGGAGCACAGTACTGTTTTAATTGCAGGGTAACTTAACACAAATCGAATCACATACTTCAAAAAAAATATGCTTTAATACAACTGGGTCGTGGGTTAGTTTAAAACTAAGCTTGTGTCAATCCGCAGCAAACCAAGTCAGTAGATTTCTAAAGTCAATTAAAATACCCGAGAATGGTAAAGTCTAGTTCCCCACCCCTCTGCTCTCCTCCCACAGACACGGTAAGGATCTAGGAGTCAGTTTTAAACCCCGGTTATATATTTCCACACCGCCGCCCAGCGGTCGGAGGACGACACTACCTCCATTTTCCCTGCGGTGTAGCTGTGAATAATAATATGCAGGGTCTGCGGAAAACAATGCAAACCAATGGAATGCTCTTGTGAATTATAGAGCGTTTAAACTTAGTTTACAAACGTGTTTGACATCAGCATGATAGTTACACAACAAAGGACAAGGGCGCGGAAACGTTACCTGCAAGTGACGGACAAAAATGAAATACTGCGCTTCATTCATGAACCCTTTGGTTGTTCTGCTAAATGTGATACAATGTCAATAGCAAACACTAATTCAGTCACAAATTTAAATTACATTTTATACATTTTAAAAGTTTGCGAGAACTCAGGAGTTTGAGAAATAGCCCTGCCTTAACCTTTAAAAAAAACGTGTTTTATAAATAAAGCTTGACCTTTTCAGGTGAATTGCAGCGACCTGAACGCAGCGTACTAACTGGGGATGATCCCATCATGGCCAGTACGGAGCTCCGTGCTAAACTAGTACGCAAGTTAAATACCAGCTGCGTCCTAAACATGATCTCAACGCAACAAAACACAGCGTAACTGCTGAGAGGATACTAAAGCACAGGACTGAGGCTGGGACCCAGACTTTCACAACCCGCCATCGCACTTAACAAAACTCTATTTAATAGCGTTTTGTTTTTTTGTAAGTATCTTATTTCTTCTACTCATGAAAAGAAAACGCTGTTAAATACAGTTTTGTTAAGTGCGATTAGCGGCTTGTCAAAGTTTTTAATTGGTCCCAGCCTATGTTAGTCTAACAATTTCTAGACTGAAAATGTATATCGTACCGTACTAACTGGAGCACGTGTGAAAAATCCTAAAATGTATTGACATCTATATTTTACATAAACACATATTTACATATAGCCTAATATATATTGTAACTTGGAAATAAATTATTTATATATATATTTTAGAAATATATTTAAAATGCATTTTCGTTCCATATGGGTAATAAATAAATCGATTCCAGTACGACTCAGTATATTCTCAGTTATCTCCCGATGTTTCTAATTAAACCTAAGCGTAATGTAATGGTGATAAAAGCGTCTTTTAAAACAGCTGTGCAATCATTCATTGTTTTAACTAGCTGTATCTCTTTATAAAGTGGCCTCACTGCGCCCCATCGACACATCACGCGAGACCTGTAAAGATGTTGAGTCACTATGAGAGAGCTCTGCGAGCGCGGCGAGTACAATCAGCGTGAATACTATCCAGGCCTTCTCGCTGTTTGCATGACCCGTTTACTGTGATCCAGGGGAAGAGGGGTCACCCCTTTGACCCCACACTGCAGGTTTTGTTAACACTGCGTTTTTTCTCGCTGCGTTGGTGATTTGATCAATCTACACGAGAGCACCGTTAGCTGTACTGTTCATAAGATCTCTAAACCCATTGCAGCCCTACATGAATCTTATATTAAGATCTCTAAAACCCATTGCAGCCCTACATGAATCTTATATTAAGATCTCTAAACTCATTGCAGCCCTACATGAATCTTATATTAAGATCTCTAAAACCCATTGCAGCCCTACATGAATCTTATATTAAGATCTCTAAACTCATTGCAGCCCTACATGAATCTTATATTAAGATCTCTAAACTCATTGCAGCCCTACATGAATCTTATATTAAGATCTCTAAAACCCATTGCAGCCCTACATGAATCTTATATTAAGATCTCTAAACCCATTGCAGCCCTACATGAATCTTATATTAAGATCTCTAAACTCACTGCAGCCCTACACGAATCTTATATTAAGATCTCTAAACTCACTGCAGCCCTACATGAATCTTATATTAAGATCTCTAAACCCATTGCAGCCCTACATGAATCTTATATTAAGATCTCTAAACCCATTGCAGCCCTGCATGAATCTTATATTAAGATCTCTAAACTCATTGCAGCCCTACATGAATCTTATATTAAGATCTCTAAACCCATTGCAGCCCTACATGAATCTTATATTAAGATCTCCAAACCCATTGCAGCCCTACATGAATCTTATATTAAGATCTCTAAACCCATTGCAGCCCTACATGAATCTTATATTAAGATCTCTAAACCCATTGCAGCCCTACATGAATCTTATATTAAGATCTCTAAACCCATTGCAGTCCTACATGAATCTTATATTAAGATCTCTAAACCCATTGCAGTCCTACATAAATCTTATATTAAGATCTCTAAACCCATTGCAGCCCAACATGAATTTATATTAAAATCTCTAAACCCATTGCCATGCCAAATAAAGAGGAGCAGCGGCACATCTGCACAGCCGTTCACACCGAAGCAGCAATAGAGCAGGTGTTGCTGGAGCTGTTGACCGCACACACACACACCCACATTCACTTTCACAGGAAACACAAGGATCCGGATTAACAGCCCTGGGTATACTTCTAGCAGCTGTCAGAGGGTGTGTGACAGTAACGCATTTTGACACTCTTATGATCGGACCACAAACACAAGAAAGAGAAGGACTGGTATTCTGAAGAACTATTATAAATAATCACTTCTAAAGCGATCTAGGGAAGACATTTATTGTACCCTTTAAACACGTCACACTTGCCCCTCCCCTTTATGAAAATATCAATGTAACAAAACACTGTTTGGTACCCCCTATCTTATCCCTTATCTATGATAAATACTACGATACACACTGTGGGGTAACATAAACCCCACAACCCGGCTCCAACCTCCGACTGCAAGGCAAGCAATCTGCCGATCATAATTTCAATTTTGTGACCAATATATGATCATTTTTTACGGGCACCGTATTGGCCTGTTTGGTAGCACGCTACAATAAAGAGCTTAACCCTGAGCTCAGTCCTAAAGCTGAGGATCAGCTAGTCCCCAACTTTGCTCCGCATCTTTTTTCGTTGCAATCGGTACTAAGTTTGGACGCAGCTGGGGATGATCCAGAGATTGCACCGTATTAGCTAGTACGCAACTACGCAGCTCCGTACTAACTGTGCGAGTTGCGGACTAGCTGATGTCATGATCTCAGTGTGCCAGTGCAGCCCAGCAGTCTCAACCAGGTCTGGGTTTGAAACGTCTCCCTTTTGTATTTCACATTAGATTCGGCGCATCAGATACAGACGGAGAATTCCCCATCACCAGAACCGCAGGTGCGGTCTCCATGGCAACCAGCACCGCTGCTGACGTCCACAGCTCTTGTTTGTTCGCCTTTTGAAACATGCAACGCTGGTTTAATCGCATCATTCACTATATATAGTGGGTATATATATATAAGCAGGTTTTGTTGCTCAGCCTCCCCGCTTATTAAAGTCAAGAGCCGCACTGGTCACCACTGTGTACGGAGCCACGGAGGCTAACATAACAAAACTGAATACTTCTGACCAGCCGAATTACGCACTGAAGTAGCGACCAGCCTCACGATGTAAAGCCGTTGAAGGAAACGTTCTCTTTTTTTTTTTCTCGCCAAAAGCTGCAATGATCAGAAGTAGTGGATTTGTTAAGTAAGTGCGCGGCTCAGTAAAGAATCAGCTTCACGACTCGCTCGGTTCCGCTCCCGCTGAGCCGCTCAGAGCCGCTCCTGAGCATTTCTCATCAGGGATCAGAGGGAGCGGACACCGGCAGGAAACGAGATCACACGCAGGATTGACAAACACGTTTGTCAAGAATGATGAATTGGTTTCGATTTATGAAGTTATGTATTAAATTGGCTAAATAAGATGGTAAAAATTGTTGTTTTCAAATTTGTATCATTTAATTTCATTTTTTTTAAAATGTAGAGCTGTTTTATAGTTATTAATGTATTATTATTAGGCTTGTAGTATTAATATTATTCATAATTCTCATTATTAACGTCGGTATTGCCGGTATTAAACACAGCCAGATATGAGGTTCAGTCCAAACAGAGCGCCGAACTCAGCGAGGTCCAGCAGGGGACAGTAACTTCACACGGGCCATTTTATCTACCATCACCTCAGAAACACAAACAAGCAAATCATTATTTATTATTCTTTTCATTTTTAAAAGTCGCTCGTCGCTCTCGTGGAGCAGTGTTAACTCATTTAAATTCAGCTCAGTGCGCTTTCTGAGCGGCTCACTCACTAAACACACCCACTATGTGTAAAAATGATTCTGCCCAAAAAAGCGTCATGGCAACAGGGTGCGTTCAGAGAGATCGTTCTGCGCAGAATCGGACCAGTTCAGCCAATGATCTTCTAAGAATGATCTCCGTGAAACGCGCCCACAGCCTCTCGCAAGTTATCGCGATAATTTGCATTTGTTGAAATTCAAAATTAACGGCGGCGGCTGTTGTGTTAGGAAAAGCAACAGAGAAAGGTACGTTTTATTAATAATTCTGTTCGTGTTTAAGATGTGTTATGTGGACGTGTCAGTAAAAGTGTTTAGCTTATAAACATCTGTCACGTCACAGCAACTAAACAAATAGCCAAATAATAGCCAGGGCCGGCGTCAGCACCATGGCAACCCGGGCAAGCGCCAGAGCGGGGCCCACAAACACAAAACAGAAATAAAACTGGAAATACAGTACGAGTAAATCAAACATTTCTGTGCCAGCTATCCTGCGCCAGCAGCCTTTAGGATTACAAACGTTTTGTTTACACTCAGCTAAAATAAACTGTATGCCTGCAGTGAAACTTTTCAGATCTCCGCCTTTTCCCGCCTTTTCCTTTGACAAGCGTTTTGTCGAACCTCATTATTCCTCTATTATCACCATAACGCCTGAACGCCTGTCATAATGATACGATTTAAAACCATCAAAAATGAAACCTGCCCAACCTCTGGAACCTCCAAATAAAAAGAAAATCAAATCTGAATGTTAAAAACGGAAGGAAAAGACTACAAAGAAAAGAAAAAAACAGCTGCAGTGAATACACTGTTCTATATGTAAATTTAAAAATGATTATTTCTGTAAAGTGCGTGTTCTGTTTTCTGTTACTTGTGTACGAAGTAAGCTACAGTAACAAAGAAAATGCACTAAAATCATATACCGGTAGTTTTAATTATATATATATATATATATATATATATATATATATATATATAATCCCCTCCTTTATAACCTTTGTTAATCTCCAAACTTCATCATTAGAAACAGCGTCATAAAAAAACAGAACTACACACATTACACCACAAGAGGGCGCTGCGGGGCTAAACAATGGACACCCGTCAAAGGAAGGGATGGGACATGTCAATCATGTATTATGCCAGCAGAAGGGCATGTCAATCAATCAAAGGGGTAATAAAAGGTATTCTGACAGAAGGTGTCTTGCCTTCAGTACTCAGTATGTCATCGCTGACATTCAGTACACCTGGTATGCCTGCCAGGGCTTCTCTGAAAATGTTCTGGAAGATCTCAGCCGCCAATGAGATTCCAGAGTTAGGCTGTTTGGAGCGCAGCAGACCAACATGCGGGGTACATGTTGTGATGTAGCATGAGTCCAGGTGTAGTCCTAGCTGATGATATCCAGCGTTGAGGTCAAGCTTGCTCATGTGAAAGGGAATGCATCTGTGTGCTTGAGCTGATGGTCCAACAGCAGGATCAATGTGTGCTTTACTTGGGGTCCCTTCAGCTTGCCTATGCCTTGGAAAATGTCTGCATATTTTTCTATCAGCTGGTTCTTGTTTATCTTTGGCATTACAAATTAGACACACAAGCTCAAGAGCCACTGCGCTGTTGTAGCCAAGCAGTTTGATAGCTGCATGATCTACTACAGATATAGTGCCTTCTCTGGGCTTGTCTCGGAAGTTCCGTTGTGATTTCAGTGTGCCTCGTACTGGCAGTGGTGTTCATCTTCAGCCTCATGGTAAAGTGTGATTTTATTTGTATTTATTAATTAGCTCTACGTTGTTGTTAGTCTTCTGCATGTATTGTATGTATTTTCAGCTGTGTTGTCAGATAGTGGTTTTGTTGCCCTTTCATTCGATTTCATGCTTTCATTGTGTCGTCGTTTGTTTGCCTTGAGTTCCTGCATTGTCTGCTGATCCTCAGGTTCTCATGGCCAGATGGAAAGTCTTTACTCTTCAGTAAGCATGCAGTGAAGCTTCGGGTGCACAGGTGGGTCTCAGTTCACATGAACTGTATTACATGGGTTATTGATGAACATGGATGATGTTCATTTGTGTTCTACCGCACCAATCTACTTCTCTGCTGCTGCTCTTCTCAACGTGTCAATCCACTCCTGTCAGTCTAATCTTTCCAGCTCTTCACCTCACTTCCTTTGTGCAGTTACTGTTTAAACTGTATTACTTAAAGGGGCAGCAGTACATTTCTGGACTCTACATATATGATACATTTTAAAACAAAGCAGTTCATTTATTCTGAATAAATCATTGAAATATGCAGAACAAAGTTCTAGCCTCTCCCCTATAATATAGTTGCTATATAGCTTCACCTCTCCTGCAATACCTCGTTGGAAACAGTAGGTGGCAGAATAACCCTGAAGTTCTTGTGTTTAGCCTGGCTTCTATGTAACCGTGGATTCAATTGTATTGGGTGATTAAAAGGTATTGAGGTGGTGTTACTGACATAGTGATTTATATATATATATAATTTTTTTTAGCTCAAAGAGAGCCAGCTGCCCAACGTTTCGATATGTTGTACATATCTTTCTCAAGGGAGCCTGTGTTTGAATCAAAACATTGGAGGTATTTATAGGTTTTTGACGGCATGACAACTACTTGTTATTGTTTACATTCAAATCCATGATTTATTCTTACATGATGTAATGGTGTTCTATATATTGTGACATCATTTTTACTTCTATCTTTGAATCTGTATTAATTCTAATTAACACTACTTTATATAAACTTATATTTTTATTATATCATGCAATGCTGGCTCTGAGGATCAGTCTAGATTTGGCCTCCCCAGCGCATCAGCATGCACAACTTTTGAATTAATTTTGTTTATTTATTTAAATGTTATATATTTATTGAAGTTAATTATTTCATTCTTTTCTGTTGAGTCCCGCTGGCATAATCGTGTTCAGTCTATTTATCCATTTGCTTTCTTTTATTCTTCTATATGTCGCATTGTCTAATTTGAGCTGTTCTAATACTACAAACTTTACATCATTTATGTCATGTCCCTGACTGGTGAAGTGCTGTACTATTGGTTCATTCATTTTTTTATTTCTAATTAATGAAAGGTGGTTCTGAATTCTTTTATATGAAGTAGTTCCAGTCTCTCCAACATATTTGATTTCATCACATTTTTCACAGGCTATTCCATAAACAGCATTGCTATTTTTACAGTAGGCATTAGTTCTTAGTGGGTATGTGGTGTTCTTATGTTTAATTATATTTTTACTTTTGTCCATGTATTTACACACTTTACATCGACTGGTGCACATATTCGTAGAACCTATTTTGTCAATTATTCATTTACTGTGAACTAAAATATCACCTAAATTAGCTTCTCTTTTGAATGCTACAACTGAGGCCTTAAGAAATACTTTTTTTTAATTTTTCTGAATTATGTAGAATTTTTTTTTTTGAGAAATCAAGAAACAAAAGACTGAGGATTCAAACTGAAGTTCAACTCTTTATTCATTTTATAATGGCAGATACACTCAGAAATGTAGAATATAAAGAGTGAGGCAGGACTTATTCAATATATTGAAAGATGTAGCATCATATTAAAATAGAATTACAGTGTGTCTCTTTACTACATTCCTCATCAGATTAGCATGAGCTGCAATCTGCTTCATCAGAAACCAGGCCCTGTTGGCTGTCCAGTTTGTTTGCATTCCCCAGAGGCAGGTAGTTTAGTCTGCAGACACACAAGCTTCCTCCCTCCTTGAAGCTTTCTGGTCTCTCTTTGTGTCACTCTGGTGTGCACTAAACAGGCACGCTGCTGAGACTACCTGCAGCAGCAGGGGGGTATGAACGACCGCTCTGCTGCAGCTCAGGGAAGCAACACAGGAGTGCAAACAAGGGACAGAAAAGAGTTTCTTTTCATTTCCAAGTGGAGTGTTTGTGATACTAGTGCTGATGACATCATACAGGCCTGACTACAGACACACTTTCTTAAATACATAAAAACTACTTAAATATTTAAACTAGAAAAAAGCTTTAAAAAGTAGTAATAATGAGAATATCAAGTTACACCCCCCCCACCCGCGTGTTTCTCCTCTTAACAATGTATCCTGTATTAAAGGACTGCTAAACAAGGATTAAAATCAATTTTCTTAAAGCTTACTAACCCCAGCAATATTATCACTGGCCCCTTTGTTTTGCTTGTGTTTTATACTTCAATTTGGAAAGTAGATATTTCATAGTGGAGTAGTGGTTAGGGCTCTGGACTCTTGACCGGAGGGTTGTGGGTTCAATCCCCAGTGGAGGACACTGCTGTTGTACCCTTGAGCAAGGTACTTTACCTAGATTGCTCCAGTAAAAACCCAACTGTATAAATGGGTAATTGTATGTAAAAATAATGTGATATCTGTATAATGTGAAATAATGTATAATGTGATATCTTGTAATAATTGTAAGTCGCCCTGGATAAGGGCGTCTGCTAAGAAATAACTAATAATAATAATAATAATAATAATAATAATAATAATAATTTAAACCAAGCTGCTGCTGCCTCCTCAATCAGACCAAGTGACCTACAGCAAAGGTACCAGGATGCAGCAGTTTATCTACACGCTGCATTTTAAACAGCTGAGGATCCTGAACTAAAAAAACAAGTGAAGCAGCTTCTGAAAAGACTCCTCAAGGCTGACTGTGAGGAAGTGAGGTGGGGAAGCATGTTAGCGTTGCACTGTGCACTAAGGCCCTTAGGAGAAGCACTGTGCACTGAAGACTGTGCAACTCTATTATGCTTCCCCACCTTGCTTCATTACAATCAGCCTTGAGGAGTCTTTTCAGGAAGCATTTTACTGGAATAGTTAGTAAGCACGGCAGATGATGCTCTTAGTTGAAACAATAGAGAATCACACAGAACACACACAATAGGATATTAAACAAGCACAATGAAATATCAGAATAAGGTATATCATTAAAGATTCCTACATAGCATTTTCTTCTATAGTATTGGTGTATTACTCCTATAGTAAAGCTCTGGGTTCTATGGAGACAGTGGTTCTCAGACTGGGGGTTGGGACCCCTGGGGGTTCACAGGAAGGTTTCAAGCGACCACATCACAAGCAGACCTACCATCCACAATGGCTGCAGTGCATTGCAGTAGCTCTTTATAGAGAGCAGACATGGCATTGCAAACTCTGTCACATACAAGACTTCAATTTTCTTTATTACTTGCACATTGCTTACACAATATCATTCAGATTTAGATACTTCTATAATTTATTAGTAAATAGGTTTTTTTCAGACTAAAGTGACCTTAAAAGGGGTCCCAACTACAGATTTAGAACCACTGCTGTACACCCTTTTAGGGGTGTTGTTAATCTTTGAAACAGATAAAGGGGAGCTTTTCATAACAGCACAGATCATTCCACTCAGCCCCCCCATCCTCCCTCAGCACCATCTCCCCACAGTGCTCATAGTAAGGATTGTTGGGCTCCCCAGGGGCCCAGTTAGTGTAGTTTACAGGCCCCTTGTTATCCTCACCAGCCACCCAGTACCAGTTATCATACACAATGCTTCTGTGCAGGCCGATCCAGAATTGCGACGCAGTGCTGTTCCTGACGAGCTCCGACACTCTGTTCTGTGCAGCCAGGCTTGTGAGGTTCACTAGGTCAGTGTAGTGATCCTTGCAGTACCGCCAAGCCTCCGGCCAGACCATTCTGTCAGAGATCAGGTGGAGACCCTCAGGGACTGGAGTGCCTGGTGATAATAATAATAATAATCATCATCATTTCATTAACTTTAATATGGTTTTATATGTGTGCTGTTCATAAGAACATAAGAAAGTTTACAAACGAGAGGAGGCCCCATTCAGCCCATCTTGCTCGTTTGGTTGTTAGTAGCTTATTGATCCCAGAATCTCATCAAGCAGCTTCTTGAAGGGTCCCAGGGTGTCAGCTTCAACAACATTACTGGGGAGTTGGTTCCAGACCCTCACAATTCTCTGTGTAAAAAAGTGCCTCCTATTTTCACTAATCTTGCAGTACCTAATGTTACCTCAGGTCAGGCAGTCCAAGCATAGTGCTAATCAGGGTCTGTGAAAGCAGATGATAATTTATATATATTCTCAGCCGTGGAGGAGTTGTGCCGATGTGTTGCAGTATATAGCTAGGTTCAAGTAAGAAGGAGAGAGGGAGAGAGAGATCCTTTTGAAGGACAGCAGGGGGAGCTGCAGTGCAGTTTTTTGAGTGAGGGACAAACACAAAATAGGAGGCACTTTTTTGGTGCTTGAGCCACGCTACTGTTTATGAACCGATATGACTGATTGAGATAGAGCAGTATACGTTGTTCTGGTGACTGAATACTGAAATTGAGGTGAATTCAAACTTTATATTACTGTACTTTTAGAGCAGTGGTTATTGATGTCAATCACACTGAACACACTGCACTCTACAAACTGCACAGACCTTGAGAGACCGGAGTGGAAGGGGGGCTCGAAGGTTCTGCTTCTGTAAAAAGATAGAGAAAAAAGAGTTTCTAACAAAGCCAGATTCCTGCTGTGGGATATGAATCACACTGAACTGATTACACCCCATACCTTGAGAGACTATAGTGGAAGGGGGGCTTGTGGTTTTGGGATCTGTCAGAAGATAAGAAAAAGAAAAATTGGTACATTTTTTGCTCAAATGTATTGTAATGAAACTGTCTCCACCAGGGCAATGCTCACAATGAAAATCATCAGCTTAGCTGAAGTTGTATTTTTGTCAGCTAGGTCAGACTAGCCAGTCACTATTTCTTCAAGTGAGTCATAAACCTAAATTCAACTGACTCCAGGATCTGACTCCATACCTTCAGAGAGCGTTGTTGAAGGAGAGTCTGAGGGGGTTGCATCTGTAGAAACAAATGAATCAATAATGAATAAATTATAATAAATAAAATAATTCAGTAATTTATTACAGTCACATTTTAGCTGTAGGTTTTCAATCAAACTGAACTGTTTACACTCCATACCTTCAGAGAGTCGTGTTGAAGGAGGGTCTGAGGGGGTTAGATCTGTATGAAGATGAAAGAAGTATCATTTATATTTCAAGTGTATTGTTTTAATATATTGTAATGAAACTGTGTCTATGCTGCTGTCTCCACCAGGGCAGTGCTCACAATGACATGCTGTCTAACTCATCCTGAAGGGATCAATGTTTTTAAATCAATACAATAAATACCCAATCAGAATGTATTTTACAGCACATGTCTCTCCTGTGTGTAACAATGAGGGGTAGCTGTTCCCTGCTCACACACTCTTAAATGATGTGGTCTGTGAATCCAGATGAAAAAAAATATATTCCCAGCTGAGGAGGAGTTACTCTGCTCAGCCAAGCCGTTTCACTGCTCCCTATGGCACGGTGCCCACCTGTTTCTGCAGTGTGACATTGTCAGGCAGTAGATTTTGCTTAGAAAGACAGATTCTTTGTACTGTATAGAATAGGATCCCAAGCCTAAAGACAATATTCAACACAACAGCAACAGTATTGTTGCTGAATAGCCGCACACAGCTCTCCCACAGCTTATACAGCTCTAGTGGATCACATGACACAGGAGGTAGGCTGTCAATCACACTGAACACACTGCACTCTACAAACTGCACAGACCTTGAGAGACCGGAGTGGAAGGAGGGCTATAAAAAAGGCCAACAAGATGCTCGGATATATTGTGAAAAGTGTTGAATTTAAATCAAGGGAAGTAATGTTAAAACTTTACAATGCATTAGTAAGACCTCATCTAGAATATTGTATTCAGTTCTGGTCACCTCGTTACAAAAAGGATATTGCTGCTCTAGAAAAGAGTGCAAAGAAGAGCGACCAGAATTATCCCGGGTTTAAAAGGCATGTCGTATGCAGACAGGCTAAAAGAATTGAATCTATTTAGTCTTGAACAAAGAAGACTACGCGGTGATCTGATTCAAACATTTAAAATTCTAAAAAGGTATAGACAATGTCGACCCAGGGGACTTTTTCAACCTCAAAAAAGACACAGACCAGGGGTCACAAATGGAGATTAGATAAAGGGGCATTCAGAACAGAAAATAGCAGGCACTTTTTTACACTGAGAATTGTGAGGGTCTGGAACCAACTCCTCAGTAATGTGTCGGCTTCAACAACCCTGGGATCCTTCAAGAAGCTGCTTGATGAGATTCTGGGATCAATAAGCTACTAACAACCAAACGAGCAAGATGTGCCGAATGGCCTCCTCTCATTTGTAAACTTTCTTATGTTCTTATGTTCTAATCAGAATGTATTTTACAGCACGTGTCTCTCCTGTGTGTAACAATGAGGGGTAGCTGCTCCCTGCTCACACACTCTTAAATGACGTGGTCTGTGAATCCAGATGAAAAAATATATATTCCCAGCAAGTCGTTTCACTGCACCCTATGGCACGGTGCCCACCTGTTCCTGCAGTGTGACATTGTCAGGCAGTAGATTTTGCTTAGAAAGACAGATTCTTTGTACTGTACAATATAATGTAACTGTATAGAATAGGATTCCAAGCCTAAAGACAACATTCTGCTCTCCTGGGATTGTTGCTGAATAGTTGCACACAACTCTCCCACAGCTTATACAGCTCTAGTGGATCACATGACACAGGAGGTGGGCTGTCAATCACACTGAACACACTGCACTCTACAAACTGCACAGACCTTGAGAGACCGGAGTGGAAGGGGGGCTCGAAGGTTCTGCTTCTGTAAAAAGATAGAGAAAAAAGAGTTTCTAACAAAGCCAGATTCCTGCTGTGGGATATGAATCACACTGAACTGATTACACCCCATACCTTGAGAGACTATAGTGGAAGGGGGGCTTGTGGTTTTGGGATCTGTCAGAAGATAAGAAAAAGAAACATTGGTACATTTTTTGCTCAAATGTATTGTAATGAAACTGTCTCCACCAGGGCAATGCTCACAATGAAAATCATCAGCTTAGCTGAAGTTGTATTTTTGTCAGCTAGGTCAGACTAGCCAGTCACTATTTCTTCAAGTGAGTCATAAACCTAAATTCAACTGACTCCAGGATCTGACTCCATACCTTCAGAGAGCGTTGTTGAAGGAGAGTCTGAGGGGGTTGCATCTGTAGAAACAAATGAATCAATAATTAATCAATAATAATAAATACAATAATTCAGTAATTTATTACAGTCACATTTCAGCTGTAGATTTTCAATCAAACTGAACTGTTTACACTCCATACCTTCAGAGAGTCGTGTTGAAGGAGGGTCTGAGGGGGTTAGATCTGTATGAAGATGAAAGAAGTATCATTTATATTTCAAGTGTATTGTTTTAATATATTGTAATGAAACTGTGTCTATGCTGCTGTCTCCACCAGGGCAGTGCTCACAATGACATGCTGTCTAACTCATCCTGAAGGGATCAATGTTTTTAAATCAATACAATAAATACCCAATCAGAATGTATTTTACAGCACATGTCTCTCCTGTGTGTAACAATGAGGGGTAGCTGTTCCCTGCTCACACACTCTTAAATGATGTGGTCTGTGAATCCAGATGAAAAAATATATATTCCCAGCTGAGGAGGAGTTACTCTGCTCAGCCAAGCCATTTCACTGCACCCTATGGCACGGTGCCCACCTGTTCCTGCAGTGTGACATTGTCAGGCAGTAGATTTTGCTTAGAAAGACAGATTCTTTGTACTGTATAGAATAGGATCCTAAGCCTAAAGACAACATTCAACACAACAGCAACAGTATTGTTGCTGAATAGCCGCACACAGCTCTCCCACAGCTTATACAGGTCTAGTGGATCACATGACACAGGAGGTAGGCTGTCAATCACACTGAACACACTGCACTCTACAAACTGCACAGACCTTGAGAGACCGGAGTGGAAGGGGGGGCTATAAAAAAGGCCAACAAGATGCTCGGATATATTGTGAAAAGTGTTGAATTTAAATCAAGGGAAGTAATGTTAAAACTTTACAATGCATTAGTAAGACCTCATCTAGAATATTGTATTCAGTTCTGGTCACCTCGTTACAAAAAGGATATTGCTGCTCTAGAAAAGAGTGCAAAGAAGAGCGACCAGAATTATCCCGGGTTTAAAAGGCATGTCGTATGCAGACAGGCTAAAAGAATTGAATCTATTTAGTCTTGAACAAAGAAGACTACGCGGTGATCTGATTCAAACATTTAAAATTCTAAAAAGGTATAGACAATGTCGACCCAGGGGACTTTTTCGACCTCAAAAAAGACACAGACCAGGGGTCACAAATGGAGATTAGATAAAGGGGCATTCAGAACAGAAAATAGGAGGCACTTTTTTACACTGAGAATTGTGAGGGTCTGGAACCAACTCCCCAGTAATGTTGTTGAAGCTGACACCCTAGGATCCTTCAAGAAGCTGCTTGATGAGATTCTGGGATCAATAAGCTACTAACAACCAAACGAGCAAGATGTGCCGAATGGCCTCCTCTCGTTTGTAAACTTTCTTATGTTCTTATGTTCTAATCAGAATGTATTTTACAGCACATGTCTCTCCTGTCAGGCAGTAGATTTTGCTTAGAAAGAGAGATTCTTTGTACTGTACAATATAATGTCAGAAGATAAGAAAAAGAAACATTGGTACATTTTTTGCTCAAATGTATTGTAATGAAACTGTCTCCACCAGGGCAATGCTCACAATGAAAATCATCAGCTTAGCTGAAGTTGTATTTTTGTCAGCTAGGTCAGACTAGCCAGTCACTATTTCTTCAAGTGAGTCATAAACCTAAATTCAACTGACTCCAGGATTTGACTCCATACCTTCAGAGAGCGTTGTTGAAGGAGAGTCTGAGGGGGTTGCATCTGTAGAAACAGATGAATCAATAATTAATAAATAATAATAAATACAATAATTCAGTAATTTATTACAGTCACATTTCAGCTGTAGATTTTCAATCAAACTGAACTGTTTACACTCCATACCTTCAGAGAGCGTTGTTGAAGGAGGGTCTGAGGGGGTTAGATCTGTATGAAGATGAAAGAAGTATCATTTATATTTCAAGTGTATTGTTTTAATATATTGTAATGAAACTGTGTCTATGCTGCTGTCTCCACCAGGGCAGTGCTCACAATGACATGCTGTCTCACTCATCCTGAAGGGATCAATGTTTTTAAATCAATACAATAAATACCCAATCAGAATGTATTTTACAGCACATGTCTCTCCTGTGTGTAACAATGAGGGGTAGCTGTTCCCTGCTCACACACTCTTAAATGACGTGGTCTGTGAATGCAGATGAAAAAATATATATTCCCAGCTGAGGAGGAGTTACTCTGCTCAGCCAAGCCGTTTCACTGCACCCTATGGCACGGTGCCCACCTGTTCCTGCAGTGTGACATTGTCAGGCAGTAGATTTTGCTTAGAAAGAGAGATTCTTTGTACTGTACAATATAATGTAGCTGTATAGAATAGGATTCCAAGCCTAAAGACAACATTCTGCTCTTCTAGAATTGTTGCTGAATAGTCGCACACAGCTCTCCCACAGCTTATACAGCTCTAGTGGATCACATGACACAGGAGGTGGGCTGTCAATCACACTGAACACACTGCACTCTACAAACTGCACAGACCTTGAGAGACCGGAGTGGAAGGGGGGCTCGAAGGTTCTGCTTCTGTAAAAAGATAAAGAGAAAAAAGAAAGTTTATAACAAAGCCAGATTCCTGCTGTGGGTTATGAATCACACTGAACTGATTACACCCCATACCTTGAGGGACTGGAGTGGAAGGGGGGCTTGTGGTTTTGGGATCTGTCAGAAGATAAGAAAAAGAAAAATTGGTACATTTTTTGCTCAAATGTATTGTAATGAAACTGTCTCCACCAGGGCAATGCTCACAATGAAAATCATCAGCTTAGTTGAAGTTGTATTTTTGTCAGCTAGTCAGATTAGCCAGTCACAATTTCTCCAAGTCAGTCAAACACCTAAATTCAACTGACTGATCTAACTCCATACCTTCAGAGAGTGGTGTTGTAGGCGGGTCTGAGGGGGTTGGATCTGTAGAAACAAATGAATCAATAATTAATAAATAAAATAATTCAGTAATTTATTACAGTCACATTTCTGCTGTGGGCTTTCAATCAAACTGAAGTGATTACACTCCATACCTTCAGAGAGCCGTGTTGAAGGAGGGTCTGAGGGGGCTGGATCTGTAGAAACAAATGAATCAATAATGAATAAATTATAATAAATAAAATAAATTCAACTGAATGCAGGATCTAACTCCATACCTTCAGAGAGTCGTGTTGAAGGAGGGTCTGAGGGGGCTGGATCTGTGTGAGGATGAAAGAAGTATCATTTATGCATTGTTTTAATGTATTGTAATGAAACTGTGTCTATGCTGCTGTCTCCACCAGGGCAATGCTCACAATGACATGCTGTCTCACTCATCCTGAAGGGATCAATGTTTTTAAATCAATACAATAAATACCCAATCAGAATGTATTTTACAGCACATGTCTCTCCTGTGTGTAACAATGAGGGGTAGCTGCTCCCTGCTCACACACTCTTAATGATGGGGCTGGTTTCTGGTTCTTCAGATCTCTAGGCTACACCCTGCCCTGCTCTGGGGGTCAGACAGCTACTGTAGGATCAGATGGACTGAGCCTCTGAGTCCCTGCTCACAGACTGGGATACAAACACTGAACTGAACAAGAACACAGACTGAGCCGGGATCCTTACCATCATAGCAGAAGAAAGGGTACAGAACGCTGCAGTCTTTGTCACCCCATGTGCCACTCTTGAACATCCTCACACATTTATCATTGCCTCCCGCATTGTTTGGTTCCTCATTGTTCCAGTAGTGAAATGTGTAGTTATCCCCCTGGTGTGACCACTTCCAGGGATCATTGAACAGGCCTATCCAGAAGGTCTTGCCCTGCGCTTTCTTCACTAGGTCTGCATTTTCACTGGTGTTCTTTATACTGACGAGGTCGGTGTGGTATTTTCTACAGTACTGCTGAGCTTCAGTCCAGGTTTTCAGTTCTTGAATAAGGGTGTATCTCTCAGTGATGGTGCTGGTCTCTGTAAACACAAACAACAGATGAGAGGCTTGGAGCTGTGGAGGTGTGACTGTGTGTTGTCCTCAATCTGACATTTAACAGAAACTGTGTCTTGTCCACAATCAAGCACATTTTTGTGTTTATTTACAATATGGTGCTAAATTCTCAGAAGGTTATTCCAAAAATAATGATATAATTTGGCACTCACAGGTGTATTCAAAACACTCAAACTCATTACAATTTCAAATTACAGGACCTAACAATTAGATCACATGCAGCTCATTAAGGTTTTATTAACATGAGAATCCAACTGCTCTCAAACTCTGTTTAAATAACACAAGGAAAAGTCATGTAAGTGATCAGCTGTATAAAAGTATATTAGACTCCCCAGAATTACCGATTTGTCAGGTGTACTTTAACCCAACACTTTGGCTCACAGTGTCCTGTGTGGTTGACTGCATTGTGTTGAAATGCCAGTTTAAGGAGATAAAGGGTATTAGGAGGTGACTCTCTTGAGTATAAGCACCTGTAGCTCATCCCATGAGCCAAGCAGAGGCTGTGAATACACTGCTCAGATGTTTCACTTTCTTATCACTGAATTCAGATTTTCACGTTTGGTTCCTACAGCTGCTATCAGCACGCATGTCATTGTGATAGCATGTTTCAGATTATAGGTCAGCTGGGACTAGCGAGAGTCTACTGCAGTATGCAGAGATTAGTTTTCATAATTGCAGCAGTTATTGTTTATTTTTTTATATTACATTTCACACAACAATCGACTAAATTGTGTCATTTTACAAAAACAAGACAATCTGTCTTTACAGTCAAGTCAGTGGAGGCTGGTAACCAAAACAATTAAGGAGGCAGAAAAAAGGCAGAGGGCTTGGGGTCCCCTTCAGCCCCCAGCAGCAGCAGAATCTTATTATTGTATTCTGACTGACAATACTTCCCATATCTTATTGTTTTACTGAAAATTGGATACAAAATCGAATGCTGCAATTAAGTAAGATAGTGCCCATAGACACAGGCTGTGCGGAAGCTGACCGTGACTGCAGTTATGTGTCCCAAACTGAACACACGGCAGAGCCTTCACAGAGAGGGCGCTATTATTACCATTAATCAGTCATTTACCCTGAACTTGTAATGATTTGTCGGGTGCCCTTCTGCTGATTTAACGTTTTAGGAAGATAGTGTCAAAAATTTTCATAATTAGAGGGAAAAAAAGACTTTATCAAACAAATAACGTTTTTTACTTGTCAGAGCTGCTTCTAGTTTATCTTGACAGTGTCAGATATCGGAATGGAGCGCTATTACTGAACTGTGTGGGTCAATTGCAATGAACTGAAAAGGACAAGCTGGTCTCACAAGGGAAACGTTAACACAGTAATGTCTTGCGAGGCTCTGGACACGTGACTCAGTTAATGTTTTGCTGGATCCACCACCATGCTTTGCGGCTACGTCACCACAGAACCCCAAATCTGTGTCTAATGTTACCTTTTCAGTTCTGTATTGTTTTCAAACGATCATTATTCAACATATTATCATTATGAATGTACATATTGAATGTGTTCTTAAAACGTATTACACGTGTGGAGAGATATAAATTATGATAGGTATGACAGATAAATTATAAATTTGGTATGATCTAATTCTGAAATGAACACATTGCATCCATGGGGTTGTTGAGAACAAAACCTGAATTTCAGAATTTTAGTTTTTGTAATTTTTAAAATGTAAAAGTTTTTGTTCCCAACAAGCCCATGGATGCAGCGTGTTCATTTTTTAAAACTGAACGGGGCAGCAGTGTGGAGTAGTGGTTAGGGCTCTGGACTCTTGATCCGAGGGTTGTGGGTTCAATCCCCAGTGGGGGACACTGCTGCTGTACCCTTGAGCAAGGTACTTTACCTAGATTGCTCCAGTAAAAACCCAACTGTATAAATGGGTAATTGTATGTAAAAATAAGGTGATATCTTGTAACAATTGTAAGTCGCCCTGGATAAGGGCGTCGGCTAAGAAATAAATAATAATAATAATAATAATAATAATAAAACTGACATCAATTAGGTCATGCAAAATGTATAATTTATATCCATCATAATTTATATCTCTACACGTGCAATACGTTTTCAGAACACATTCAGTATTATAGGAACGATTAGTTCACGGGTTGTAGGTATCCGAAGTATTTGTGAGTACCAGGTGAATGATTGGGCAAGACACCGGAAGTCCAATAGTTTATTTGTAGAACAAAAGTACTTCCAAAGAACATGAAACAAAACTAATTATTTTCTTTTGAGTCCTTTTTGGACCAGAGATCAGGTTCTAAACAGTCTCTCGTTAAACTAAACTCCACTGGTAAGTAAAAACAGTTAAAGTCCTTATTTTGTAAATAATCGAACAATTGGTAAATTCTTCATTATTTACAGGGTGATCTCCAATAGGCCCAGCAGGTGGCACTGTTCCCTAGAACAGTGCAAGAACACAGGTAGGTATCCACAGTTCCCTCTGGTGGACACTAGTCGCAGTTGCAGCCCCACAGGTAAGTATATACAGTGTCCTAGTTTTTGCTGCCCTCAATGCATTAGCAATTTGTAATCCTTTGTCTGCTTTTACAGGGTCCTTAATTTTCCCTGCTGGAGGAGTGGCTGGCTGTTGACCACTCTGTCCCTGGAGCTGTGCTTTTTTTTAACAGCCAGCCTGGTGTGCTCACAAATTAATAAACAGTTTGCAACACGTTTGCTTCTGTGTGTTTGTTGAAAACCAAATAACAACAGTCCTTAAACACTGTGACTTTTGGGCGTTTGTTTGAGTTCACTCATGACTCGCTCCCTGCGTGTAAAGCCCTGGCTGCACACATGCACAGGGGCATCAAAGTATTCAGAGTCCCGGTACTGCTTTAAACACAGCGTTTCTTCACCTGCTCAATGTTCTCATCAGTAATTTAAAACACTGTTCTGTATTTTATTTTTGACTACCACAGGATATTTTAAAATCACACATTTCCGCTGTCATGGCGGGCAGTGCAGATTGTAATTCCACTCGGCTGTACCGATACTCCCACAAACTCACTGTTAGGTTAGTCCCGATCCAGTTCACTAGAGAAATCAGGTTTTACTCAGCGGTGAAAACTTTCTTTTCACTTCACAGAAACAGAAAGTAGTTTAAATTCTGTTTACCTCTCGAATGCTGCTATCCAAGCTTACTGTCACTACCTTCTGTTTGTGTTGTGAGCCCAACACTTTGATTCCTGATTTATTTTTATTTATTTATTTTTATTTATTTATGATTGGTTAAATCTCCCTATTGTCCTAATGAATTCCCCTATATATCTGACCCTACCCTTATCTATTGTATTACCACCCCCTATGCCACCCCTAAAAACATTATTCTGAATACTCAAAGCCCTCAACTCTTCCCCTACCTCTAATCTCACTTCCCTATATCTAGCACATTCAACCATCATGTGTTCCACAGTTTCCATAACCCCGCATCTCACACATAACCCATCCTCATGCGCTCCAATTCTATAGAAATGTTCATTTCCCTCTTACGCCCTCTAGTCCCGCGGGCGGAACACGGAACTGCATGTAAACATTATATTTCATAACTCATTTGTAATATTATTACAAAAGCAAAAGAGAAAAAAAAGCTGACTCAATATCAAAATCGTTGTTTTCCTACCGTCAAACCGCGAAGGAATTTTTCGAATCCGTCATTTCACCGCTGAGATATCCCATTCACAATGTGTCTATTACCCCCATGCTACCAAAACAACTGCGATCGACTAGCTTGCGTTTTGCTGCTCTGGTCTTACAACCTTGATGACGGTGAAGTCTCCCTGATCACGTTGTAGGGGAGGTCACAAGCGTTCCATTCATACAGGGAACCAGGGAGAGAGGCAGATAGATAAGTTCCTGCTTTTTGTAATTGTAACTACTACATTTGGTGACATTGTAAGGTGGTGTTTGAATTGGCTGAGTTTGTGTGTGATTAGTACCAGGTGAGTGGCTAAATTGATTAGCAGTTGATTTTGCTATTTGATTGGTTTCCACACAGTTTAGTTGGTTCTTTTGCCAAGCAGGGGTAACAACATTTATTCAAGCAGCTTATTTTAGCGCCAGCACGAAGCGCCAGCCAACAGAAGAGCCTCAACAAAAGAGCCGGGAGTCTAGCTGTGGGAGTCTACAGGTAACCAGGTAACCAGGTAACCAGCATCTGAAGCAAGATAGGTATTTGATCCTGCTCCTAGTAATTTTTCCATTAACTATATAGTATCATTATCTGGTGTTTCTAATTGGGGAGGAGTGTGTGATTTTATCCCAGGCAGTGTGCTTATTTTGAGTACTTAATTTGTAATTTGTAAATTTGAATCAGGGTGGGTTAACTTGATTAGAGCAGTTTGCATTTGAATTGGTCTCCACACAGCTCCTGCAGTTGTGTGATCCCATCAAAGTGTGTGAAACTATTGTCTCCAGAGCAGTTAGCAGCTAGTTCCCTTGCTAAGTGAAGGGAGTTATTTAAGAGTGGGCATCTGGTAATTGGTTCAGTCTACAGGGAACCAGGGAGAGAGGCAGATAGATAAGTTCCTGCTTTTTGTAATTGTAACTACTACATTTGGTGACATTGTAAGGTGGTGTTTGAATTTGCTGAGTTTGTGTGTGATTAGTACCAGGTGAGTGGCTAAATTGATTAGCAGTTGATTTTGCTATTTGATTGGTTTCCACACAGTTTAGTTGGTTCTTTTGCCAAGCAGGGGTAACAACATTTATTCAAGCAGCTTATTTTAGCGCCAGCCAACAGAAGAGCCTCAACAAAAGAGCCGGGAGTCTAGCTGTGGGAGTCCAGCGAGGGGAGGCCTGCGCTGAGACGCTGTTCCAATAGATCCAAACCTAACAGCGCTCTAGAAGAAGCCATCTACTAGTCAGGTCTGTATCCTCCACCCCACTGCTCCTACTGTGCCTTTTGTCTTGCTTGTCCTGCTATGACTGTCTCTCACATCCCTGTTCTGTCCTCCCGTCCTCTGCCCTCCCTCCGCTGTTGCTCCTCCAACCCCTCTAACCTCATTTCTCTGCCTCTCCCCCCCCTCCCGCACACTCTCTGGTGCACTCTGGAACTGTCACTCTTCTGCTAACAAAGCTGATTTCATCTCTGCCTTTGCCTCCCACCTCTCGCTCGATTTCCTTGCTCTCACTGAAACCTGGCTGTCCCCTGATAACACTGTTACTCCTGCTGCCCTGTCCTCTCTCTACGTCCTGTCCCATACCCCGCGTCTCACCGGACGGGGAGGTGGGACGGGTCTTCTCCTCTCTCCCTCCTTACTCTTTTCTGTCCCCTCTGATCTCACCTCCCTCTCTGTCACTACCTTTGAATTTCATGCAGTCCAACTAACCTCTCCCTGTCAACTCCTGCTCATTGTTCTGTACCGCCCCCCTGGGCCTCTCACTCACTTTCTGGATGAACTCGACTATCTACTCTCCTCCCTCCCCTCTCTGTCTACCCCGACTGTCCTGTTGGGTGACTTCAACATCCATCTCTCCAACCCCAGCCACTCTGCTGGATTCCTCCCTCTCCTTCACTCCTTCGACTTCTGTCTCTCTCCGTCCCCTCCTACCCACAAAGCTGGCCGTCAACTGGACCTCACCTTCTCCAGGGCCTGCTGCCCCTCCAACCTCTCTGTCACCCCCCTGGACCTCTCTGATCACTATTTCATCTCTTTTTCTCTGTCTCTCCCCCCTCTCCCTGCTCCTCCTACCCCCACTGTCACCTCTCGCCGTAACCTCCGCTCTCTCTCCCCCTCTGTCCTTGCCTCCACTGCTCTCTCTCACCTCCCTCCTATCGACTCCTTTTCACAACTCTCCGTAGACTCTGCTACCTCCACCCTCTTCTCCTCACTCACCTCCTCCCTCGACTCCCTCTGTCCCCTCACCTCCCGACCTGCTCGCCCCTCCCCTCCCCATCCCTGGCTCTCCTCTGTGCTCCGCTCGGCAAGAATCACACTGCGATCTGCTGAAAAGAAATGGAAGAGAACCAAACTCCCTGCTGCTCTAGACCTTTACCGCACTCTTCTCTCCTCCTTCTCCTCTACTCTCTCCTCTGCTAAATGTGCTTATTTCCAATCTGTAATCCAAGCCTCCACTAACAACCCACGTAAACTATTCTCTACCTTCTCCTCCCTCCTAAACCCTCCCCCCCCTCCTCCTCCCTCCTCTATCTCCCCTGACGACTTTGCCTCCTTCTTCTCTTCTAAAATCTCAGATATCCGCAAACTCTTTAACACCTCTCCCTCCCCCGTACCCCCTCCTGCTCCAACCCCTACACCCACTACATCCCCTACTAACTCGCCCTTCCTCTCCACCTTCTTGCCCCTCTCAGACTCTGACCTCTCCTCCCTGCTCCAGGGTCACAAACCCACCACGTGTGCCTTGGACCCCCTCCCCACTCACCTCTTTCAAGCTGCTGCTCCTGCTCTACTCCCCTTCATCTCCTCCCTCCTCAACACCTCTCTACTTTCTGGCATCTTCCCCTCTGCCTTCAAAAAAGCCTCTATCACTCCCCTCCTCAAAAAACCTACCCTCGACCCCACCTCCCTCCAGAGCTACCGTCCTGTCTCCCTCCTACCCTTCCTCTCCAAAACCCTCGAGCGGACTGTACACCGCCAGCTCTCTGCTTTCCTGTCCAACCACTCTCTGCTTGACCCTCTCCAATCTGGCTTCCGCTCTGCTCACTCCACTGAAACCACCCTTCTGTCTGTCACCAACTCACTTAAGTGTGCCCGAGCTGCCTCTCTCTCCTCTGTCCTAATTCTCCTCGACCTCTCTGCTGCCTTTGACACTGTTGATCACTCTATTCTACTATCATCTCTTGCTGACCTGGGGATCTCTGGCACTGCTCTGGCCTGGTTCTCCTCCTACCTCTCCAACCGCACTTACCAGGTAACCTGGCGTGGAGCAACCTCCACACCTCACCCTCTCTTAACTGGAGTCCCCCAAGGGTCAGTCTTGGGTCCTCTCCTGTTCTCTCTCTACACCCGCTCCCTGGGCCCCCTCATCGCATCCTATGGTTTCTCATACCATTTCTATGCTGATGATGCTCAGATTTTCCTCTCCTTCCCCACCTCTGACTCCACCATCTCCTCCCGTATCTCTACCTGTCTGTCTGCTATTTCCTCCTGGATGCACTTGCATCACCTCAAACTCAACCTCTCTAAATCTGACCTCCTTTTCTTTCCCTCCTCCTCCCCCTCCTCTGATCTCTCTATCTCTGTTCCTCTGGAATCTACCACACTCTCTCCCTCTTCCTCAGCTAAGAACCTTGGAGTCACCCTGGACCCCTGCCTCTCTTATTCCCAGCACATCTCCACTCTGGCACGCACTTGCAGATTCTTCCTGAGCAACATCCGAAGAATCCGACCCTTCCTCACCAACTATGCTACCCAGCTCCTGGTCCAGGCCCTGGTACTCTCCCGCCTAGACTACTGCAACTCCCTCCTGGCTGGCCTCCCTGCGTCCGCCACCCGTCCGCTCCAGCTCATCCAGAACTCTGCTGCTCGCCTGGTGTTCTCTCTGCCTCGCTTCGCCCACGCTACTCCACTACTCCGCTCGCTCCACTGGCTCCCGATCACCGCTCGCATCCAGTTCAAGACTCTTGTACTAGCCTACAGATGCCTTGATCAGACTGCACCCAGCTACCTCCAGACCCTCATCTCTCCCTACACCCCCACTCGACCTCTCCGCTCCGCCTGCACTAGAAGACTGGCTCTACCTCCGCTACGCTCCCCTGCCTCCCGAGCCCGCTCCTTCTCCACCCTTGCTCCGCAGTGGTGGAACGACCTTCCTACAGATGTCAGGACTGCCCAGTCCCTGACCACATTCCGGCGCCTCCTTAAGACTCACCTCTTCAAACAGCACCTGTAGAACTCCTCTGTTGTATCCTGGGACACTATCACCCTTCATTTAAATATGCTTTATTTTGCTCTTATCTGCCCCCTATTTTACTGCATTTAATCCTGTACCTCAGAATATTGTAATCTGCCAAGTGTTTAATCTGTAGTATTTTGTACTTAATCATATCCTGATGTAACTATCACTATTTAATCATATCCTGATGTAACTTTCACTTATCTGCTGTATTATTGAATTGTGGTTTGTCACACTTGAATTATTGTATTTCTTGTTCTTATTGTATGACTTATATTGTAACACTTGAATGTATTTGTATTTGCTTGCGATTGTAAGTCGCCCTGGATAAGGGTGTCTGCTAAGAAATAAATAATAATAATAATAATAATAATACCTTTACTTTGTTTGTAGCCCAATCCATTACAGAGTAATCGATGTGCAAACAAACACGCCAACCTCTTGAATGAGGTAAGGGGGGAAAAAAAGAGCCTTACAAAGGCTAATGCATGTGGCAATGGATAGCATGTGAGGTGCCAGAAGATAACATCCCTTTAGAACTTAGTGTATCACGGGACATAAAGATTTACACAATGTTTATTTTTGGAGAGGTTTGGGGACCCTTGGGCTTAGCTTTGTAAAAACTCCTGTAGATCCCTTTGTTCAAACAGTTCCAAATTGTTACCCAGTATAGTAGACATGTTGGTGAAGCACTGGAAAAAAATCTGGCTATTTTCATATGCTACAAGTTGAAAAAATGACTATAGAACTGTGGCAATGTGCCCCGTCCCTGTGTGCATTTGTGTGTTGCGTGCATGTGTTAATGTTGGTGTATAGATTGGTACACGGGATATAAATGGGTCTGTGTTTCACGTGTGATTTAAAAAGGTAGATTTGTATTTAGGCACGAGGAGGGCACAAATCACTTCACGTGCTGGTAAAATGTAATGTGTGGTCACGGGAGTACACTTAACTAATTCACGTGCTGGGATTCAAGTGAATAATTAATTAGTAATTGAATCCCAGCACAACAGTATATATAGATGCACGTAGCTCTCACTCGGGGTTGGGTGTTCGAGAGTGGAGAACGGGAGAGAGAGAAGGAGAAAATAAAACAAAGTAAGAACGTAAATTAGAAGTGTTTTCACTCACCGTGTTTGTTCGTCTGTCTGTTTAAGTGTAGTACGTTTTGTTTGTCTTTTTGTTTTGGCTCGAGTGCCGTGTCCCGTGTTTTTGTGTTTAAAACCTTTTATTTTCTGTTCTGTTCTGTTTAATTATTAAATGCTGAGCGCAATCACGCGCCCAGCTTCACCAAACCACATCTCTCTGTTTATTTATTTCCTGGCTCTGGTCTGACACCACCCGGCCGTCTTTGTGACAAGAACATAAAAAAATGAAAAGCGTTTGTTGTTTTTTTATGTATTTTTTCTGGATATCTCCTTCCAGTGTGGTACTGACTAAGACTTTTATCACACCTGAGGTTTTAGTCCTGATGCCCAAGGGATTACCTTGAATTCAAGCCCTGAACCATGCCTGTACTATCTATACTTTGGAAGATATTGTGATTTATTTAAGGGCACAGACCCCCAGGCGGAAATTGCCTGTGAGGGGCTGGGGTTTGAACAGGTTAAAGTTGAATGTCTAATAAACAGCCTTATTAGGTTAACTTCCTCCTGTCTATTCCCTCCATACCATTCTTCCTGCAAACTGACTTTACTTTGTGATTTATATAATTTGCTAGGGGTTGTTAGGCATTGCTAGGGGTTGCTAGCGGTTGTTAGGGGTTGCTAGCGGTTGTTAGGCGTTGCTAGGGGTTGTTAGGCGTTGCTAGCGGTTGTTAGGGGTTGCTAGCGGTTGTTAGGGGTTGCTAGCGGTTGTTAGGCATTGCTAGGGGTTGTTAGGGGTTGTTAGGGGTTGTTAGGCATTGCTAGGGTTTTCTCGATGCTTCACTCGGCAGGTGCTAGGTTTTCCATTTTCAAATGCTGGCATCTCTGCAGCAGACACAGGGTCCCCATGACCAGGGGTGGGAACCACTGCTCTAGAGGGCAACAGTGGTTACTTTGGGTTCGCTGCAATTGAGACACATTTTAAATACACAGCTGGGGACTATCTAGAGCTGCTTAGTTTGTTGCACTTGGTATTAACTTGCGTACTAGTTTAGTACTGTCCTCTGTACTAACCACACGGTCATCCCCAGATAGTACGCCTTTTAGTTTGTTGTAATTGACCCTACAAGTTCAAGGTAAATAGTGTTTCTTTTTTCAGAATTAATGAGAGAAATGGTTTTCTGATAGTGATCGTGCCCTCTAGCAGGCTCTACCCTGTGGTAGTTGATCTTGATTTTCATTCTCGCCCTCTTCGGCTCGGGACGCATTCCTGTTACAGTCCAGAGCCTTCATCGACGGGCACTCTGTTGCTTCAATGATGAAACACATGGGCTTATTGATTCTAACAACACTAATTACGTACTGTTGTTAATCTTTATGTGAAAATTAAAATAGAGGTTCTTAAAAATTAGTTTTCTTAACAAAATACATCATATATCCAATGTCTTTGGATTTTCTCATTATTAAATGCAACAGATTACACTAATTACTGTAAGGGAACTATTTGGCATGTAAGTACATTTAGAAAATCTATAAACTCTGTGGCTTCCTACATACTAGGGATGGGCAACAATATCGATATTTTTGATATGATATCGATGTCGTTTGATATCAATTATAATTTTCATATCGCAGACTTTTTATTTGCTAATATTGCTAAAAATATAAATGCAGTATAATCAAGTTTATTTTATACTGATATATAACAAACCCTACACATTCCAATCATGGTCAGTCTCGCAGGCAAACACCACACAGTGTAACGTGCATGGGGGTAGGGGTCAGGGGTCAGGGACAGTATCTGTATCTTATTATACACTGGAATCTTATTATACAAGGAATCTTATTATACACAGGAATCTTATTATACAAGGAATCTTATTATACACGAGAATCTTATTATACAGGGGAATCTTATTATACACAGGAATCTTATTATACAGGGGGATCTTATTATACAAGGAATCTTATTATACACAGGAATCTTATTATACAGGGGAATCTTATTATACACAGGAATCTTATTATACAGGGGAATCTTATTATACAAGGAATCTTATTATACACAGGAATCTTATTATACAGGGGAATCTTATTATACACAGGAATCTTATTATACAGGGGAATCTTATACAGGGGAATCTTATACAGGGGAATCTTATTATACACAGGAATCTTATTATACAAGGAATCTTATTATACAAGGGGAATCTTATTATACAGGGGAATCTTATTATACAAGGAATCTTATTATACAGGGGAATCTTATTATACAGGGGAATCTTATTATACAGGGGAATCTTATTATACAGGGGAATCTTATACAAGGAATCTTATTATACAGGGAATCTTATTATACAGGGGAATCTTATACAAGGAATCTTATTATACATGAGAATCTTTTTATACAGGGGAATCTTATTATACACGAGAATCTTATTATACAGGGAATCTTCTTATACACGTGAATCTTATTGTACAGGGAATATTATTATACAGGGGGATCTTATTATACACGAGAATCTTATTATACAAGGAATCTTATTATACACAGGAATCTTTTTATGCAGGGGGATCTTATTATACACGAGAATCTTATTATACAAGGAATCTTATTATACACAGGAATCTTTTTATACAGGGGGATCTTATTATACACGAGAATCTTATTATACAGGGGAATCTTATACAGGGGTCTGGCACCACCACCGTGTAGGCTTATAATAAGACTGTAAAATACTGAAGTTTACAGGAAAATTATCATTCCCTATGAAGAATAATAATAATAATAATAATAATAATAGATTAGTATTGCAATGTAAAACAGTTGTGTCTTTACCTTGGTAGCACATGAAAGCTTTCGTCTCAAAGCAGACACTGTCCTCCCACTGTCCCACTGAATTGATTGAAGCACAGAAGAGGTCTTTTGTCCAGCTTTTGTAGATGACATCATCGCCGTTAGACCACTGCCAGTTCTGTGTGCCATCACGATACAGCCCGATCCAGGCAGAAGTATTGAGAGAAGCTCCTGCAATATTTAAGAGCTGCTGTGCTTCTTCCTGGCTGTGCACAGTGGCCAGGTCTGTGTGATTCTTTCTACAGTAGCTCTGAGCTGCAGACCAGCTCTTCAGAGTATTCACAAACACGTGTTTAATGATCTGATTGTAAGCAGGCACACAAAACCCTGAAAAAAAAAAAAAAAAAAACATTAAAATACTGGTAACTGCCGGAGACAGGATAACATCCTAGAGCAGCTCATTCTCAGAATGGTCCTGCCCCCATGTAACACAGGGCTACAGGAAGTGGAGACTGTGGAAAGTAAATGAGCCAGCATAGGGGTGAATAAGCAGAAGGGAGGTATTTCAGTTTAACCAGGCCAGCATTGAGCAGACAATCAGGGGCTGACACCTGCACACTTGATGGAGAACATGCCTGGAGATCTTCAATCACCACAGAGTCGACAGGATTTCAGTTTACAGTGATTTTAAGAGCAGCCCTCCTCGTACAGCACAGTGTACTATACTATACAATACGATCAGGGGTGCCTGGAGATCTTCAATCACCACAGAGTCGACAGGATTTCAGTTTACAGTGATTTTAAGAGCAGCCCCTCCTCGTACAGCACAGTGTACTATACTATACAATACGATCAGGGGTGCCTGGAGATTTTCAATCACCACAGAGTCGACAGGATTTCAGTTTACAGTGATTTTAAGAGCAGCCCCTCCTCGTACAGCACAGTGTACTATACTATACTATACTATACAATACGATCAGGGGTGCCTGGAGATCTTCAATCACCACAGAGTCGACAGGATTTCAGTTTACAGTGATTTTAAGAGCAGCCCCTCCTCGTACAGCACAGTGTACTATACTATACAATACGATCAGGGGTGCCTGGAGATCTTCAATCACCACAGAGTCGACAGGATTTCAGTTTACAGTGATTTTAAGAGCAGCCCCTCCTCGTACAGCACAGTGTACTATACTATACAATACGATCAGGAGTGCCTGGAGATCTTCAATCACCACAGAGTCGACAGGATTTCAGTTTACAGTGATTTTAAGAGCAGCCCCTCCTCGTACAGCACAGTGTACTATACTATACAATACGATCAGGGGTGCCTGGAGATCTTCAATCACCACAGAGTCGACAGGATTTCAGTTTACAGTGATTTTAAGAGCAGCCCTCCTCGTACAGCACAGTGTACTATACTATACTATACAATACGATCAGGAGTGCCTGGAGATCTTCAATCACCACAGAGTCGACAGGATTTCAGTTTACAGTGATTTTAAGAGCAGCCCCTCCTCGTACAGCACAGTGTACTATACTATACAATACGATCAGGAGTGCCTGGAGATCTTCAATCACCACAGAGTTGACAGGATTTCAGTTTACAGTGATTTTAAGAGCAGCCCCTCCTCGTACAGCACAGTGTACTATACTATACAATATGATCAGGGGTGCCTGGAGATCTTCAATCACCACAGAGTCGACAGGATTTCAGTTTACAGTGATTTTAAGAGCAGCCCCTCTTCGTACAGCACAGTGTACTATACTATACAATACGATCAGGGGTGCCTGGAGATCTTCAATCACCACAGAGTCGACAGGATTTCAGTTTACAGTGATTTTAAGAGCAGCCCCTCCTCGTACAGCACAGTGTACTATACTATACAATACGATCAGAGGTGTGGAATAAAAAAAAAAAAAGATGGACATGTGGAAAGTTTCTTTTTGTTTCAATTGTTTATCAGAACTAGTGCTTTAAGTTAACCAGGTGAGGATTTGTTCGCCAGCGTAAAATACATACATCTTTTGTTACGGTAAATTATCTAGAATGCACAGTACGCTGTTCTAAGAAAATACATCCTCTTTGATACAAGAGCGACTTGTGTTCTTAGATTGCCATTTTTACATTTCATAAAACGTGATCTCCGTTTTAATTGGTTAACAGTTCTTAATCATTGCAAGACAAGCAGAGTTAACTTGAGTGTCAGGAAAGCCAAACCCCATTAAAATAAATGGACTAACATTAAAAATAAGATGATATATTACCAGATATAAATATGTAAAATAATACGAATGACTTTTACAATTCAGGTGAATAATTTTATGATTTTATTGCACCAGAAACATAAGTTCCCACGAGGTCTATATTTAGATACTATGTACCTTTCATTGTGGGTTAATGGGGGCAGTGCTAACTCATTTATTTGTTTTTTTCCTGGAACTTGACATGATGAGCTATAGAGCCCTACACCTCCTGCTTGCTGCAACTTCTCAAAATCTAAAAACAATAAATACATGTATTTTAATAAAAGACAGCTAGTACACAACGCTATTCAGAATGACCTTAAAACGTTGTTGTTGTTTTTACAGCATAACATACAGTACAGTCATGATAACCACCTGCTCGTTCAATACCAATATAGCAGAAATGCACTAAACACTAAAAATATCTTTAAATGAACAGGAAGTTATTTGAAGATATCTTCAATTGATTTTACAGATATCTTTAAAACCCTTATTTTAAGATATCTCTAAATGACAGTTTGGTGCACCATGCTAGCCAAATCCACATATTATTCAAAGATATCTGTAAATCATTTGAAGAAATCTTCAAATAACGTCCCGTTCACTTAGAGATATCTCCAAATCATTTAGAGATATTTCTAAATAACTTCCTGTTCATTTAAAGATATCTGTAAACCATTTGAAGATATCTTCAAATAACATCCTGTTCATTGAAAAGATATCTGTAAATCATTTGTAGATATCTTCAAATAGCTTCCTGTTCATTTAGAGATATCTTTAAAATGGACAGGAAGTCCATTGAAAACAGAGCATTTTCACAGGAAGTCATTTCCAGATATCTTGAAATGGCTTCCTGTTCCTTTGAAGATATCTTCAAATGATTTAGAGATATCGTCAAATGAACAGGAAATAATTTAGAGATATCTCTAAATGAACAGGAAGTTATTTAAATATATCTTCAAATGATTTAGAGATATCTTTAAATGATTTAGAGACATCTTTAAATGAACAGGATGTTATTTAGAGATATCTGAAAAATATTTAAAGATATCTCAAAAACATTTAGAGATATCCTAAGATGATTTAAAGATATCTGAAAATGCATTTTAGATATCTCATTTAAAGTTGCATTTAAAGATATCTGTAAACCATTTTGAGTTATCAATAAATGTATTTTAGATATCTTAAAATGATTTAGAGATATCTTCAAATATTTAGAGATATCTATAAATGAATTTGAGATATCTCTAAATGATAATTTGGCTTGCCAGACAGTTTTCCATGAACAGTAACTGGCTGGACTCTAGCCCCTCCTCCTTCCCTGTGTGCCTTCTGAGCCAGCAAATCAAGGCGTGTTTATTTATTTATTTTTTTAATGACACGCTTACATTTTTTTGTAACTTGAAGTCCTATTCGTTCATTTTAAAATACAGAATAACATACCCTTGTGTGTGGGCTGCATTGTTTACTAATCAGGGTGCAGTTTTACTGAAATCTGTGACAAAAAGCAGACACGTCCATCACATTGGTAGGTAAGCATTTAAAAAAAAAATCAGTTAACATCAATAAGTAATTAAGTCTAGTAATTAGAAAATACCATTTTTTCTGTTTTCATCTGTATATTATGACCCTATCTCAGACGGGGGTATGCGGTAGACTAGATTTTGTGGAAAGGGGTATGGGGCCTAAAAGGTTTGAAAACCACTGTCCTAAGTTATTCATTTAGATGAAAGTATTTAGTAAGTTGCAGTCCACCAGCCTGCTTTTAAATTTGAACGTTTGTGTGAAAGGGGGTTTATTTTAGTAAAATAAGCCATTAGTAATTTTAATGATACACTTTTCAAAACATGACATGTAAAACCAACGAGGCTGCGGATAGGAAACTGAAGACACCTATCAGTGTTTCATAAAACACATTTTAAGAGCATTATTAAAACTACAGAACCAATACGTTTTTTGATCGAGCACATATGGTTTCCTAGCTGTGTTCCATCGTAGCCATGACCCTATGTACACTTTGTAAGGAGTTAAAAGCTTGTTCTACATTTGACCTTAAATGAGAGGTCAAGATATGTTTTTAATAGAGCATACATTCCCATAGGCTTTCACTGCTGTGTGAAGATTCATGTATCTACAACATTGTACCATAGATAAATACTGCAATATATGTAAATATGTGCAAATTGACCATAGCTGAAATTTGATTGGCTCGTGGCAGCCATGTTTTTATACATAGCGACTTGCTTTGAACACATTTTATAGACAACCTTTCCAACGCTATGTATGCAAAGTTTCGCTTCAATCAGCATAACGGTTTCAGAGAAGAAGGCGTTCAAATATTTTTAAGCTTGTGAGTCTGCAGCTGAAACTACCTTTAGGGAATGCAAACAAAGTGGAAAACCAACAACGCCTGCTTGGCAGAAGTGGTAAACTATGGAAGACTGCAGTAAACACACACCCAGGAATCACACGTTAGTTTAGATTGAACGTGATTGAGGGACACTGCAGCTTTAAGAACCGCATGATCTTCTCTGAGAGGGAATGTGGACAATATCAAAGCAAACAGAGAGAAAAGCAGAAATAAAGGAAACTCACCTGCAAGCAGAAGGATGAGCAGCCCTCTCTCCCCCATCTCAGCAGACTCTGCATTAGAAACAGAAGACTTTCTATGAATCACCGCAATGCAGGTTAAGCTTCTTTTCTGCTGGATTACAATAACTGTATTATGTGTGGGAGCTGCTGTTTATTCAGAGATGCAGAAATAAAACTAATGTATTTCATTTTAAAGATAAAACCCATGAGGAGCCGTTCAGGAAATAATTCATTGGTTAATTTATAAACAGTATGGTTAATTTATTTTTAAGATGGTTAATTTATAAACAGTATGGTTAATTTGTGAACAGTGGTTAATTTATAAATAGTATGGTTAATTTGTGAACAGTGGTTAATTTGTGAACAGTATGGTTAATTTATGAACAGTATGATTCATTTATAAACACTGGCATCTATACTCAAAAGTGTCGGTATTTCAGTGTTTTGGTATACATTTTACCAAACAAATTATTTTAGCACTTTGTCTGAAAATCGAAGCGATACACAAACAAAATCCCCTAAAATAAGGAAATGCGGTGAGCGCACATTCATCCTTAAATCCGTTGGTACAATCAGTCTATTTAGGATTCAATCAGTACAAAGCAAATGTGTAATTGACAGGGAGTAACAGGCAGATGACGTTCCTCCAGGGAAAAGCAGACGAAAACCGATCAAATAGCATCATGAACTACGAGGACACAACACTTTCAAAAGGTAACTTATGCTGGCTTTTACTAATGACTGGAACCCGCTGAAAACCAGCCTCTGGGGAAACATTTATTTAAAAAGCGAAGTTGTATATTCGCCTTCTAACCATTAATCCTACATAAATACTTTTCTGAAATATGCTACAATTCCCGTCATTCCTTGTTATTCATTGCGCACCCTTTCCCGCATCCCCACTGATGCAGTGATTCACAGAATCTGTACGTCACTAGAGGAAGAGTTGTCATTTGATTGTTGTTTATCTCGGGTATAATAGAGGCACGCATGCCATGCACTGTATATATATATATATATATATATATATAAACAACCTTTATTGAGTCTGAGGTCCCACGTGTTTATTTATTTATTTCTTAGCAGACGTGTGAATGAACAAGTCGCTGATTTATGGGCAGCAGTGTGGAGTAGTGGTTAGGGCTCTGGACTCTTGACCGGAGGGTCGTGGGTTCAATCCCAGGTGGGGGACACTGCTGCTGTACCCTTGAGCAAGGTACTTTACCTAGATTACTCCAGTAAAAACCCAACTGTATAAATGGGGAATTGTATGTAAAAAATAATGTGATATCTTGTAATAATTGTAAGTCGCCCTGGATAAGGGCGTCTGCTAAGAAATAAATAATAATAATAATTATTATTTCGTTCTCGTTCACGTAGTGCAGTGGCAGCATTACTCACACATGCCACAACACCAGCGCACAAATCCATGTTTTACATTTACACTGGCAAAATGCCAGTTCCTATGGGGAAGGCTAGGCTGTCATGCTTTTAAAATAAATTAACCATACTGTTTATAAATGAACCATCTTAAAAATAAATTAAACATACTGTTTATAAATTAAACATACTGTTTATAAATTAACCATACTGTTTATAAATTAACCATCTTAAAAATAAATTAACCATCTTAAAAAATAAATTAATCATACTGTTTATAAATTAACCATCTTGAAAATAAATTAACCATCTTAAAAAATAAATTAACCATACTGTTTATAAATTAAACATACTGTTTATAAATTAACCATACTGTTTATAAATGAACCATCTTGAAAATAAATTAACCATACTGTTTATAAATTAAACATACTGTTTATAAATTAACCATACTGTTTATAAACATTTAGGCTCTCAAATCGCCAATCAAATCGCGTGAAAGCACAAAGTGGGCGGAGTTCATTTGCATACAATCTCCTGATTTAGCTGGCCAGTTAAATATTTAGCTAAATGTTAAATTTAGCTAAGAGTTTTAAGATTTAGTTAAATATTTAGCTAAATGTTAAATCTTGTATCTAGATTTATAAATTATATCTGAATGTACACATTAAAAAAAAAATATTTATTTTCACAACATTTATAAATCTGGGGAAAAAATACAAGATTTAAGTTAATCTGGAAAAAAAGATGTTAAAATATGAACTTTTTTTTTTTTTTTTTTTTTTTTTACACATGGCATCCCATACTGAAGTTAATTGTGCACTGCCACCAGGTGGTCAAAATACAAAACTGCACCTACCCAAAGACAGACTAAGGGAAAATGATGCGTTTCATCAGAAAAGTTCAGCTAAAGGTTCATTCTGTCACTTGGTATCAGTAACAATTAAGGGCTTTGATTCGGTCGGATTTTATCATGAGGTTCAATCTCACTTAACTCGCAGAAACAAAACTCCTCTCCCCCAGTTTGTTAAAAAGTAAACAGCAATAGCTTAGGACATGTTCATAAATACTGGACTTTAATTAAAACATGAAACTGAATAAAAAAAAGATTATTAAAATAACTCAAAAGCTAAATCTTTGTTAATCAAAACTAATAAATACAGCGACGACAACAAAACACCAAAAGAATCAGAAATCCCCCAAAACCTCAAAGTTATTTTGACCCGCCACAACGCACACCAAACAAACCACGCATTAAATCGCAATATTCACATGCAGCTGAAACCGCTGGCAATGTGTTCATGAGAGGAGATTTCAGTGGAAATAACAGGCTCTTACACACCTGAAAGCTGCAGCAGTGAAAAGGTAAGAGAAAAGCACACCGTGTTCAAACAACACACCCGTATCATAGACCATTACCATTCCAGTTAACAGCTTTAATAGGGGGGCAGCGTATCAATGAACACAGACGACACTACTTGAAGTTATGGGGTCCAGTTATTTCAGAAACAAACTGCATGCCAAGCGAAATATACTTTCAATCAGATTTTTTGTACATAGGATTGTAGAATGTATTTGCTATGTTTTACTACAATATAAGTAAAACAACACTATTATTATTATTATTAGTAGTAGTCGTAGTAGGATGATTATTGTTGTTATTAACATTATTTTAGTAGTAGCATTGATTATGACTACGCAGTTCATATATATATATATATATATATATATATATATATATATATATATATATATATATATATATATATATATAAAATATTGTGCTATGATTTGAGTGTACAGTTAAGTAGTATTGAGGACCTGTTTGTGTTCTGCGTCTTTAATGACGCTTTCCTCACCGCAAGCCCTGTGACGTAGCAGCCTTGCACAGCTACAGGGTGCGTGTGTTCTTGATAGAGGTGAGACAAGCAGCTTACAGCGAATCGAATGAATGCTTTAGTTTTCTATTATAATATATATATATATAAAATAAAATCTGCAATAAAAGTACTATATTCCACGGAGAAACCTTGCCTTCATTATGAACTACGCGAACACCTACAAACTCTCCCGGCTTTCACTGTGCTAACAATATAATCATCTTCAGAAACGTAGACTTGTGATTGTCGTTACATCACTACAGAATAGGTTACACGTTTCAATATAATCATCTTCAGAAACGTAGACTTGTGATTGTCGTTACATCACTACAGAATAGGTTACACGTTTCAATATAATCATCTTCAGAAACGTAGACTTGTGATTGTCGTTACATCACTACAGAATAGGTTACACGTTTCAATATAATCATCTTCAGAAACGTAGACTTGTGATTGTCGTTACATCACTACAGAATAGGTTACACGTTTCAATATAATCATCTTCAGAAACGTAGACTTGTGATTGTCGTTACATCACTACAGAACAGGTTACACGTTTCACCCGTGTGCGTGTTTAAAAAGTATGTTTATTTGCGTATGTTGATCGGAGACATGGAAAAGTAAAATTAACCTGAATACTGAATATGAATTGCTCAAATAAAAATGTAAATAAATAAAAGATGAAATTACTTAACTAAATAAAATCCTATTCACTCTGTTATCTACATAACAATATGATTCCACACTGAGCCAAGCTGTTTGAGACACGGGATCAAGCTTTGTAAAGATCCAGTCAGATCCTTACTGTGGTAATGATTGTGAGGTAGCTGTTTTTACAAATGACTTTCCTTGTTTTGTTTCTCCTATCGTTTAGCGGACTGTCTCGTATGAATGGTTTGAATTTCACATTTATTAGGACGTGTCAACACTTTACAGTGCTTTAGTATTTAAAATGGCAAACATTATTTTAAAGAGTACGGGGTTAGTTAACTCGTTGAGTTTGAGATTTTAATAAGACGATTCCAGTTTAGGTTTTGTTCCAATTCTAACTCCACAGTTGTGCAGCATCACAACACCGCTGCTAAACTGCTGTCATGCAGCCGCTACTGTGATAATCCAGCGCTTTACACATCAGCCACTAACTAGATGAAAATTAAACTTTTAAAAACCGTTTGCATGCAACAGACGTGAAGATATTAATATACGGAATCCACTCCAGGTAAATCACTTTAACTCAGAATTCATGTTTTAACCGAACGCTGTGCTAATAGACGGAATAGGTCTGTATAATGACAATGATACACACCCGTCTCTTGAATGATATCATCTGCAGTACAATAAAAATATCAATACAATAATACAATAGTTTATGTTCTGGCTTCGATTTATACCAGCGCGTCTACTCTTCAGTGCACGTTTCAAACATTTCATTCATTTATTTATTTATTTTACAATCCCTTTTCTATTTCTCTGATGCATTCAGTACCCAAAACCGACTGGACTTGAAAAAGAAAACGAGTTGTGCTGCTGCACCCGAACCCTGTGAGATACATTGATAAAATAAACTGCTTCACACGATCAGTCACTTATAAGATTCAAATTAAAATTGACAAGTACTATTGCATGAAGCAAACAATAATACATGCAATACACATCATCAATTAGAATGATTTCGTTTAACTGTGTTTGCATAAAGACCCAGGATTGCACTTTTAATTATTGAAAACATCTGATTTGAATGTTTCCTTGGCAGGTGTGAGCAGAGCTAAACAATGCTACCCAAAGCACACCCAGGCAAATTCCATCAACCAAATGAGTGTTTATGCTGCCACATATTGAATTGAATACAATTCTACAGTATATATATATATATATATATATAAGAATTCCTGCTCAAATGACGCTCGCATTTAACTCATCAAAACAGACTTAAACAGAATAGAAAATATATGAATACAATCATCTGCAGTAAAACAAAACAAATATAAAAAAGCATTAAATAATAATAATAATAATAATAATAATAATAATAACAAGAACATTGGTCACATTTGACATTTTAACCCTGTATCACGGATATTTGTAATGAATATATTCACAATATTTGTTCATATATTTCATAGCAGTGTATAACAATACATTGCAATTTAATCATACAGATTTGCTGAGTTTATTTCCTATAGACAGTAAACTCCTTCTAAAAGAAGCAACTATAAGGCTGATATGTTCAACGTGGGCTATTGAGGAAACTGCCTCCTTAATTATATATATATAATTTAAAACCTGTTGGGACACAGGAATTTCAAATATATACATGCTGCTGTTGTTTTTTTTTTTATGGATATTTAGTAATGCACATACAGACACATACATCTAGATCATGTTTTAGGAAAGTCTTACCTTACACTCAAAGCAGTGCCAAAGTGTTCTCCTCCCCGGCTGGAAACGCGCTGACAATATGACGCTCAGTTTAGACATGATATGATATACTGAGTATGATGGGTGGAGACAAACAGCACAGCCAATGACTTCATACTTTACACAGTGACTGTCACTCCCATTTTAAAAAGGTGCACTAAGGAACAAACACATTGCTTCTGATTAGGAGCTGATTACCATAGTGATTTATTAGTCAGATATACTTAAATCCAAATAGTTCAGCTAAAGAGGTGTCTGCTTTGCACTTGTGTGAGGCTCACTGCAGTGTACTTGTGTGAGGCTCACTGCAGTGTACTTGTGTGAGGCTCACTGCAGTGTACTTGTGTGAGGCTCACTGCAGTGTACTTGTGTGGGGCTCACTGCAGTGTACTTGTGTGCGGCTCACTGCAGTGTACTTGTGTGGGGCTCACTGCAGTGTACTTGTGTGGGGCTCACTGCAGTGTGCTTGTGTGGGGCTCACTGCAGTGTGCTTGTGTGCGGCTCACTGCAGTGTGCTTGTGTGGGGCTCGCTGGAGTGTACTTGTGTGGGGCTCGCTGCAGTGTGCTTGTGTGCGGCTCGCTGCAGTGTGCTTGTGTGCGGCTCAAAGCAGTGTGCTTGTGTGGGGCTCACTGCAGTGTGCTTGTGTGGGGCTCACTGCAGTGTGCTTGTGTGCGGCTCGCTGCAGTATGCTTGTGTGGGGCTCGCTGGAGTGTGCTTGTGTGGGGCTCACTGCAGTGTGCTTGTGTGCGGCTCACTGCAGTGTGCTTGTGTGGGGCTCGCTGGAGTGTACTTGTGTGGGGCTCGTTGCAGTGTGCGTCTCACTGCAGGGTGCTTGTGTGGGGCTCGCTGGAGTGTGCTTGTGTGGGGCTCGTTGCAGTGTGCTTGTGTGCGGCTCACTGCAGTGTGCTTGTGTGGGGCTCGCTGGAGTGTGCTTGTGTGGGGCTCGCTGGAGTGTACTTGTGTGGGGCTCGCTGCAGTGTGCTTGTGTGCGGCTCACTGCAGTGTACTTGTGTGAGGCTCACTGCAGTGTGCTTGTGTGCGGCTCGCTGCAGTGTACTTGTGTGCGGCTCACTGCAGTGTGCTTGTGTGCAGCTCACTGCAGTGTGCTTGTGTGCAGCTCACTGCAGTGTGCTTGTGTGCCTGTTGTCTTCTATTTGAGAGAGAGACAGAGGTATCATTAGGATGTGAGTCCCATCACTGTATACAGCAGCTTATTAATTACATACAGTATAGAGGTGTGATTATTTTTTTTACAATATTTGCACAATTCTGTAAAAAAAAAAAAAAAAAAGTTTATTTTTTGTATGATTGTTGTATTGAGGGTGCTGTGTGTGGAGTGCAGGTTTATTTAATTCCAGCAAGTGCTGTGACGGTGCAGCCTATCAGAGAGGCTGTCTGTGCTGTTGCTAGGTAAAAGTGAAATGAGACGGGGAGCTGAGACGAGCAGCCTTTAGCAGCTGAATTCTTCACGTTAAACTTGTTGACTGTGAGATTTTAAAACGTTAGACAACACGGATTTGTATGAATACACAAGCTTTTACAATTCTTACTGTTACAGTTTTGCTGCACCAGAACATTGTTAAAATAAATTGCTTACATAATCAATCACTTATTCAATAACATTGTTTTAAAATAAATTTGCATGAGACAAACATTGAAAACACAGAATGAATGATAATTGTCTAGCTTCACAGTGTTTGCCTAAAGACCCAGCATTTCCCTTATGACCCAGCATCGTGTGTTGCAGTATTGAAAACATCTGATTTGATGTTTCCTGACAAGCAAGGCTGTGCAAAGAGCTAGATACAACGCAATACAGCATAGAATTACAGAAAGCCTTTCTGTACTGTTCCATAATTCATCTTTTAATTCTATATTTTGTAGCACCAAACCAGACTCAAGCAGCCCCCCTGTGGTTTAATAGCTACGGCTGTTTATATGATACAGTGTCACCAAACACTGTTCAGACAGCTGCTTTAAATTTCAGTATCCATGGTTTTTATATGCAGGCACTCTTGTATCTGACCACCCCTGCTGGTTTGTGGTTCTTGGGGTGGGACATTTGTGTCCCATGTTACCCGACTCAGACTGCCTGCTTCCTGACTGGAATCCCTGAGTGGATAAGCATCCCCTCTTCCAAAACGGACAGTAGATTTTAATAAGGAAGCCGTCCCACAAGTGCAATGGCACTGCAGTCCTTATCCATGTATAATGCACAATGACTGGGTGGGATATCTGCTCTTCATTGCACCCCTTCAGTGGGTTTCTCAATGGTGACTGTCCAGACAGGGATCACACTGAATGCTGTACCAGTCTTGCCACTCCCGATGATCTATTCAGGTTAAGAACATGGTTTCAAATCCCGCTGCCCCCATTGCAAAGCCAGTGGAGTTCGACCCTGGGGCTCTATTTGGACCTAATTGCACCGTGTATCAGTATTGCTAATTCTGTAGAAACCAACTTGCTCAACACATGACCTGTACTGGAACCCTGTTGCCATGGAGACATTCAAATCTCACTAGTTTGTATCTACAATAACAACAGGTGTGCGCTGCAGCCCTCGCAAACAAATCAGATGTTTTAACTACTGCAACGTGAGCAGCTCAGTTAAAGAAATAAAAAAAACGAAACCAGTGCAAAGTATATTTCAGGCTTGCTTATACAAACACAGCATGATTGGTGCACTTCATATATTTTCTTTATTTTGAATCCCCTCTGAAGATACAACTCCATCCAGCACCCCTCTCCCCCATGCTGGTGTGCAGGTATGAGAGTCACTCAGGGCTCTCTGTGCCTCTCCCCCATGCTGGTCTACAGGTATGAGAGTCACTCAGGGCTCTCTGTGCCTCTCCCCCATGCTGGTCTGCAGGTATGAGAGTCACTCAGGGCTCTCTGTGCCTCTCCCCCATGCTGGTCTGCAGGTATGAGAGTCACTCGGGGCTCTCTGCGCCTCTCTCCCATGCTAGTCTGCAGGTATGAGAGTCACTCAGTGCTCTCTGTGCCTCTCCCCCATGCTGGGCTGCAGGTATGAGAGTCACTCAGTGCTCTCTGTGCTGGACAGTGTTCTTTCTTTGTTCTTTCAGAATTATTGTAGTCATCCTTTTAAAAAGCAAAATATAACAATGTAATGATAAATAAGGACAGCGCTGCCAGAATTAAAATGCAGACCTCAGGGACTAGACTACTCCTGTAACAAGTACTGGGACAGAAGCATTATCTGATAATGTACTTCTGTATTAACACATCCATAACTTTGAATACACAAAATAATCAATATGAAGCTAGAGAGCTTTATTATTATTATTATTATTATTATTATTATTATTATTATTATTATTGAGATGTATTGCTTTTTAATGTTTTTATTTTTGTTATTGTTTTACTGCAATCGATTGCATTCATATATTTTTCCTTATACAGTCTGTGGCAGAGCAAGTGCCCTGCCTGTAAATAGTGTGTGTGTGTGGGTGTGTGTGTGTGTGTGTGTGTGTGTGTGTGTGTGTGTGTCTCAGTGTATGTGTGGGTGTATGTGGGTGTGTTTTGTTGGTGGTTGGCAGGGATGGGGTTAATTCCTGTCCCTGCCAAAAACGTGTGAGAATGTGGCTGCTCCCAAATGGAATAATTGTTGTGAATTGGGAACAGCCACATCCTGTAAGAAGAGAACCCAACGCTCCATTAGAGAGACACTACCAGGGAGCTGGAACAAACGGAAGGTACAGTGTTTGAGCCACTTGTAAAAGTATATGGGTTTGTGAGAGGGAAACCGCTTAGCTGCCCAGTATAGTTTAGAATTGAAGCGTTTAGTTAGCACTCCTGGAAGGAGTTAGGTTTTGGCTTTGTTTATTTTGTTTTGTGTTTAAAATAAGATACAGGCCTGCCCTTTTTAAAAACCTGCCTGTGCTTGTGGAGTGCTGTTCTTTTTTACACAAAAAGACAAGTGAAGACAGTCCTGCATGTGGCAAAAACACCCTGGTTTGTCACACAGCCCTTTTCTGTTTAAGCCTGATTTGGGGTTAAATGCTGGGGTAATTTGATCAGGAATTCTTATAAAAAAATATATATATTGTAGAATTAACTTCCATTAGATATGTAACATAATTAAAAGTCCTTTAGTTGATGGCATTGGCCTGGGTGTGCTTTGCATCCAAATAGTTCAGCTAAAGAGGCTCACTGCAGTGTACTTGTGTGCGGCTCACTGCAGTGTACTTGTGTGCGGAACACTGCAGTGTACTTGTGTGCGGAACACTGCAGTGTACTTGTGTGCGGCTCGCTGCAGTGTACTTGTGTGCGGCTCGCTGCAGTGTACTTGTGTGGGGCTCGCTGCAGTGTACTTGTGCGGGGCTCGCTGCATTGTACTTGTGTGGGGCTCGCTGCAGTGTACTTGTACGAGGCTCACTGCATTGTACTTGTGTGCGGCTCACTGCATTGTACTTGTGTGCGCCTCACTGCAGTGTACTTTTATGCCAGTTGTCTTTTCTATTTGAGAGAGAGAGAGGTATCATTAGGATGTGAGCCCCATCACTGTATACAGCAGCTTCTTAATTACATACAGTATTAGAGGTATGATTTTTTTTTTTTTTTTTAACAATATTTGCACAATTCTGTAAAAAAAAAAAAAAAAAGTATTTTTTGTATGATTGTTGTACTGAGGGTGCTGTGTGTGGAGTGCAGGTTTATTTAATTCCAGCAAGTGCTGTGACGGTGCAGCCTATCAGAGAGGCTGTCTGTGCTGTTGCTAGGTAGAAGTGAAATGAGACGGGGAGCTGAGACGAGCAGCCTTTAGCAGCTGAATTTCTTTAATTAAATTGGTGAGTCTGGTATTATAAAACGTTAGAGAACACAGATTTGTATGAATAAACAAGTTTTTACAGTTCTTACTATTACAGTTTTGCTGCACCAGAACGTTGTTAAAATAAATTGCTTTACACGGTAAATCACTTGTTAGATGACATTTTAAATTTTGTACGAAACTAACAAATATATATTGAAAACACCTAATCAATTATAATTATTTTGTTCCTCAGTGTTTGCCTAAAAACCCAGCATTTCCCTTATGACCCAGCATTGCGTGTTGCAGTATTGAAAACATCTGATTTGATGTTTCCTGACAAGCAAGGCTGTGCAAAGAGCTAGATACAATGCAATACAACCTAGAATTACAGAAAGCCTTTCTGTACTGTTCCATAATTCATCTTATTTAATTCTATATTTTGTTTTGGAAAATGAACTGCAGAAAGGACCAAAGAAATTCAAAACCATCACTGTGGCACCAAACCAGACTCAAGCAGCCCTCCTATGGTTTAATAGCCACGGCTGTTTATATGATACAGTGTCACCAAGCACTGTTCAGACAGCTGCTTTAAATTTCAGTATCCATGGTTTTTATATGCAGGCACTTTGTATCTGACCACCCCTGCTGGTTTGTGGTTCTTGGGGTGGGACATTTGTGTCCCATGTTACCCGACTCAGACTGCCTGCTTCCTGACTGGAATCCCTGAGTGGATAAGCATCCCCTCTTCCAAAACAGACAGTAGATTTTAATAAGGAAGCCGTCCCACAAGTGCAATGGCACTCCAGTCCTTATCCATGTATAATGCACAATGACTGGGTGGGATATCTGCTCTTCATTACAACCCTTCAGTGGGTTTCTCAATGGTGACTGTCCAGACAGGGATCACACTGAATGCTGTACCAGTCTTGCCACTCCCGATGATCTATTCAAGTTAAGAACATGGTTTCAAATCCTGCTGCCCCCATTGTAAAGCCAGTGGAGTTCGACCCTGGGGCTCTATTTGGACCTAATTGCACCGTGTATCAGTATTGCTAATAATGTAGAAACCAACTTGCTCAACACATGACCTGTACTGGAACCCTGTTGCCATGGAGACATTCAAATCTCACTAGTTTGTATCTACAGTAACAACAGGTGTGCGCTGCGGCCCTCGCAAACAAATCAGATGTTATAAATACTGCAACGTGAGCAGCTCAGTTAAAGAAATAAAAAAACAAAACCAGTGCACAGTATATTTCAGGCTTGCTTATACAAACACAGCATGATTGGTGCAGTTCATATATTTTCTATATTTTGAATCACCTCAAGATACAACTCCATCCAGCACCCCTCTCCCCCATGCTGGTCTGCAGCTATGAGAGTCACTCAGGGCTCTCTGCGCCTCTCCCCCATGCTGGTCTGCAGGTATGAGAGTCACTCAGTGCTCTCTGTGCCTCTCCCCCCATGCTGGTCTGCAGGTATGAGAGTCACTCAGGGCTCTCTGTGCCTCTCCCCCATGCTGGTCTGTAGGTATGAGAGTCACTCAGTGCTCTCTGTGCCTCTCCCCCATGCTGGTCTGTAGGTATGAGAGTCACTCAGTGCTCTCTGTGCCTCTCCCCCATGCTGGGCTGCAGGTATGAGAGTCACTCAGTGCTCTCTGTGCCTCTCCCCCATGCTGGTCTGTAGGTATGAGAGTCACTCAGTGCTCTCTGTGCCTCTCCCCCATGCTGGTCTGCAGGTATGAGAGTCACTCAGGGCTCTCTGCGCCTCTCCCCCATGCTGGTCTGTAGGTATGAGAGTCACTCAGTGCTCTCTGTGCCTCTCCCCCATGCTGGTCTGCAGGTATGAGAGTCACTCAGGGCTCTCTGCGCCTCTCCCCCATGCTGGTCTGTAGGTATGAGAGTCACTCAGTGCTCTCTGTGCCTCTCCCCCATGCTGGGCTGCAGGTATGAGAGTCACTCAGTGCTCTCTGTGCTGGACAGTGTTCTTTCTTTGTTCTTTCAGAATTATTGTAGTCATCCTTTTAAAAAGCAAAATATAACAATGTAATGATAAATAAGGACAGCGCTGCCAGAATTAAAATGCAGACCTCAGGGACTAGACTACTCCTGTAACAAGTACTGGGACAGAAGCATTATCTGATAATGTACTTCTATGTTAATACATCCATAACTTCTAATACACAAAATCATGGGTGACAAAGAATCAATATGAAGCAAGAGAGCTGTATTATTATTATTACTATTATTATTACTATTATTATATAGTAAAGGCATGACACCATGTGTCAGAATGCCTTTATTACCCCTTGCTTGATTGATTTATGGCGTCTACACTCCTCCCCTTCCGTTGATGCGTTTGACCCAACTAGGTGATTATCTTGGTGAATTAACTAGCGAACTTACACCCGATGAATACAGATGGTTACAAGACTAATACAGGTCAAACGTGTCTTAATTATGAAAATTCCAAAATAACCGACCTCGATTAGTTCAAAACTTGTGCAGACAAGCACTATATGATGATCTGTTGAGTGAGTAGATTTACACATTTGTTGAAGGAATATCGGCATCGTTGTGTGACGATACATTATTGTCCCCTAACAAAGTCAGTTTAATCATTATAGATGATTTAACACTAGAGCCGCCGCGGTTATACTCATACCTCAAACCACCAGCGGCAGTCAATATGACAGCTACATTTTAAACAACATCAATATTAAAATGAAAGACACATGATCAGATACAACTCCAAAGTTTTATTCAATCACGTCATATCAAACATCTGCACAGCCGAAATACTGTCTTTAAATCTGGATAAGGGCGTCTAAGAAATAAATAATAATATTAATAGTAATAAATGAACAATTAAGCATAAAAAGGGTTTATTTTCTAACCACATATAAAGCACTACTTCAAAAAATGAAAAACTATAATAAAATAAACATTTCAAAAGAAACTAGTGTGTAAACAGGGATATGTACATACAAAACTGTAAAACAATTATTTTTAACTTAAAACAAAAGTAGCATATGTTTCCTCTTGCCTGTGTCACTGGGTGCAGCACTGAATCCAGGCTGAGCTGCAACACTCTGCTTTATAGTTTTCTAATCAAAATGTTTCTTCTGAAGCACTGTGGCTTCAAAATGAAATCTCTCCTACTGATATTTTCCCTGGTGCATTCCTTGTACAAAACAAATTAATTGACGGCTTCCAGGTCCAGTAGAGATAACAGGCTTGTATAAAAAATAGAATACTGTAGGTTATGTTCAAAATAAAAACATGCATTGTAAAAGGTAGTTTTGGCGGTTCTAGGTGGGCAGGATTATAACATCCTTATTTTCATTATCCTGCCTTTCAAACGCTGTTAGGGTATTTAATACATGTATTTAGAAAAACGGGCAACTGCATAACTCGGACACGCAGAGTTTTTAAATTTGAAAACCTCAACCTGTCAAAATGACTGCCATGGCGGTTCTAGTGTTAATGTAGTGTTAGTGTATAAATGTTTTGAGGTTGTTTGTTCACCGTCGACGTACAATGCTATAAAGTTGGCTTTAAGGTGTTTAAAGTTAAAAGTTTTTTTATATATCATAGCCTCCACTACAGGCATCATAATCTGTTAAGCCAATAACCACACTTTGGTAGCTGTCCTAGGAACATATTCTCTTGATTACAGACTCGGCTTCCCCTAGGAAAACTATAAACCTTTACAACTACTCTTTCAATGGGTTATTTATTATTATGTTATTTGTTTATTTAGCAGACGCCTTTATCCAAGGAGACTTACAGAGACTAGGGTGTGTGAACTATGCATCAGCTGCAGAGTCACTTACAACAACGTCTCACCTGAAAGACGGAGCACAAGGAGGTTAAGTGACTTGCTCAGGGTCACACAATGAGTCAGTGGCTGAAGTGGGATTTGAACAGGGGACCTTCTGGTTATAAGCCCTTTTCTTTAACCACTGGACCACACAGCCTCCTATGTTTAAAGTTAAAAGTTTTTTTTTTTTTTTATGTATCATAGCCTCCACTACAGGCATGGATTTAGCCTTAAGTCATCAGGGCTTCAGCATGGCCTAGTTTTACATACAAGGTTTCTAAAAGTTCAAATATGTGGCTGCTTCTAGTAAAAGTGTGCCTTCTTTCTAGACCTGTATTGGCCCCTGTGGGTCCTTCACATCCACGTGTACCAGAACATCTTTGAAAAATAATCCTGCTGTAAATTGAGACTCCAATGTCTCCTTGCTATAGCTGAGCAGGACCTCTATAAGGCTTCTGTAGGGGTATGTTTTACTGCTTTGACTAATTAGCCTTTCTCCTAAAGTCACATCACCTACCTGACTAGCATTGTCTACATCCATCCCATTGGCTTTAGTAATTTTGCACGAAAGCCTTCAAAGAGTATTATGGTAATATAAAATTTGAGGGGTGCTGATAGTGGAGGTATTTCCACATACAGGCTCTTATCTATACTTGTTTGGGTGTATGGGACCGTAAATAAATCCAGTTCGTATTTCACACATTCTTGAGACATGTAGTGAACCAGTGCCATCATTTAAAAGATGTTTCTAGTTTTCTTTTTTGAGCTCTGTGGCGGAGTGTCCCGCCCCTTTGTTCCTAAAACCTCGTGAGGATGCGTGACTGATCAGCTACTGATTATTTAACTAGCTGACAGTCACGCATCCTTACTAAACTCGTGCAGACTGTGGCCGAGGGGTAATAAGATAATTAATTAATTTAATTAAATAATTGCTAGTTAACCCCTCAGCCAGAATATAAAAGCCTGCGCTCAGGGAAGAGTGTACAGAGGAGAGTACGAGAGAGCGATTTAAAACCAAAACAGTTGCTAAGCGTGCTGGTTTATATACCAGCACGATACTTATTTGTTTGGCCAACGTGCCCTTTTATTTAGTGTGTTGTGTTTGTTTAAATCTTTTGTTTATTATTTAATAAAAACACTGAGCGCCGTTTCACCCGCTACTTCCTGAGTCTGTGTTTCTGGTCTGACGTCACCCCTGTTCACAAGCTCTTTTTCTGCTGGTTTGTTGGTTTATTGCTGAGTGGCTGGTTTCGTGGTTATCAGGCTTATGGGAGGTTACGACATTTGACACCAAGTATCTTACAATATTTTTAGCGGCCGATTTAAAATGAGGTTTAGCTATTTCAGAACCTCGTCTAATTTAAAGGCTGTGTTTTTCTGAAAAGACCTTGTGATCTGGATGACTTTGTGGTGATGTCAGACCAGGAAGAGAATGACAACAATAGGCAAGTACTGCGGGGCGAGACACAAATGCTCTCGTTTCCTTATTAAATAAAAAGGGTGAAACAAACCAAACACTTTTAAACACAAAACAAAGCAAATGACATGACGGCCAAAATAAACAAACACAAAACAAAAAAACCGTGCAGTTACAGCGATTAGCTCAGTAGCAGTTGTTTCTCATATACTGTATTTTTAGTTCTTGCTTGTAACGTTCCTCCTCTGAACACACTAACCTCGAGTGAGCAAAAGCTGCTTCTTTTTTTGTGCCGGGACTCAATTGCTTATTAATCATTCAAGCGAGTCCGGGCACAGTCTGCACGTGAAATGCTTGGGCATGGAAGGCAATTAACCTTTCCCTGCAGACTTTAAACACCCGTGCCCAAATACAATGTCAGATTCGCATGTACTCATATAATATATATATATATTCTAAGCACACTCTTAAGCTCAGGGGAGACGTTCAGGAGGACATAGAGATGTTTCTAACCGCTAAGTCCTAAAACATCCAATAAGTCAATCTCATAGACTAAAACATAAGTCATATACCTTATAGCACTACATCAATATAAAAGAGATTCAAAATATGCTTACCTTCCAGTATATGGAAGTATAGTATAGAATATAATGTAAGGACAGGAACTGTTTTTTAAAGACAAAGACTTTTAAATACGACCCTATATATATATATATATATGCACTGTTTATTATTATTTGTATTATTGTTTGCGGCGCGTGACTGATCAGCTAGCGATTTATTTAGCTGGCTGACAGTCACGTATCCTTATTAAACTTGTGCAGACGGTGACCATCTCCTGAGTTAATTCGTTGAGTAATTGTTGCTAATCGGGAGATGGTCACTGTATATAAACCTGCAGCTCTCTACCCTCGGGGAGAGGGTATTAGGAGGGAGAGCGCAGAGGGTATTAGGAGGGAGAGCGCAGAGGGTATTAGGAGGGAGAGCGCAGAGGGTATTAGGAGGGAGAGCGCAGAGGGTATTAGGAGGGAGAGCGCAGAGGGTATTAGGAGGGAGAGCGCAGAGGGTATTAGGAGGGAGAGCGCAGAGGGTATTAGGAGGGAGAGCGCAGAGGGTATTAGGAGGGAGAGCGCAGAGGGTATTAGGAGGGAGAGCGCAGAGGGTATTAGGAGGGAGAGCGCAGAGGGTATTAGGAGGGAGAGCGCAGAGGGTATTAGGAGGGAGAGCGCAGAGAGAGAGAGAGGGGAGAGAGAAAACAAAACTTAAAAATAACTGCTAAGTATTGTGCCGGGGGAAAACCAGCACGCTTATTTGTTTATTTCTATTTGTTTGGCCTTCAGAGTACAGATGTCAGGACTGCCCAGTCCCTGACCACATTCCGGCGCCTCCTTAAGACTCACCTCTTCAAACAGCACCTGTAGAACTCCTCTGTTTGTATCCTGGGACACTATCACCCTTCATGTAAATGTGCTTTATTCTGCTCTTATCTGCCCCCTATTTTACTGCATCTAATCCTGTACTTCAGAATACTGTAATCTGCCAAGTGTTTAACCTGCAGTACTTTGTATTTAATCACATCCTGATGTAACTATCACTATTTAATCATATCCTGATGTAACTATCACTATTATCTGCTGTATTATTGAATTGTGGTTTCTCACACTGAACAAAAGTTATTGTATTTCTTGCTCTTATTGTATTACTTGTATTGTAACACTTGAAATGTATTTGCTTACGATTGTAAGTCGCCCTGGATGAGGGCGTCTGCTGAGAAATAAATAATAATAATAATAATAATAATAATAATAATAATGTACCCTTTTGTTTGTTTGGTGTTTGTTTAAACCTTTTGTTTTGTTTTATTATTTAATAAATACGCTGAGCGCTGTAGCACTCAGTTTCACCACCACCATTCCTTGTTTTGGTTTCTGTTTCTGGTCCGTGACGTCACCACTCGCACGCCACTCAAGAGCACTCGGTCACAGACACCAACAGCAATCCGCTCTATCAGAGATCTTTAGAGCATGGATCACATCAGTTTGTAGTTAGCAAGTTGAATGACACTTGACTAGGATTTTACCTCGGTTTTTCTAGAGTTTTTGCTTCATACACGGTATGGCCTGTACGGCCTACAAGGCAAGGCAAGGATAGGCATACCCTGTGTGCGTGGTGCTTGGAGTATCCAACATGCCACCTTGGCCCTCGAGAGAGAGAGGTGGCCTGCAGCATCTGTGCTGCTTTTCACCCCTGGCCAAACAGGCACCTGTGGCCCCGGCCGCAGCCCCAGCTCCGTTACAGCCCCAATTGCCATACACCCCCTCCCTAAGGGGAGATAGGTAGAGGAGTTCCAGCTACATTTTAAAAAAGAAAATAAATAAAATTACATTTTACCTTTGGTCTTTCAGAAATCTTCACTTTCTTCATTTTCAGAAACCCTAGATTCCTCTTGAAATTGACCGGACGCTCTATTCCAGTCTGAGTGTTTCTCTTCTTCAGAATTATAAGAATCCTACAGTTGAAAAGAACACATCTTTAACAAATAAATAATGGCAGATAGATTAAACTCGGTCCTCATAACAATTTATATCTGGGTTTGTTTTCAACAATATTTGAACAGGAGTGCACATCCATCTATCTATCTCTTTCCAATGCCCTGTTCACTGTGATTTTCTGAACACAGTCTTAGTTTCGTTGACCTTGGGATTTCAATGTCTTCACAGAGATATCGTTTGTAAGGGCCACGGTTACTATGATCTATATTTGCCAGAAAAACCTGAAGTGATTTTTTTTTTTTTTTTTTTTTTTTAATATTTATAAATGATAAATAGATTTCTATTTTCAATTAAAACGTGTCTATTTTAAGCTTTCAATATATCTTCAATTGTGTCTTTATATAGATGTAAATTTAAGGAAATAACATCGATTTTTTTTTTTTTTTAAACACGATATAATAATGTAAATAACGTAGTGTTCTCACCAATAGACTTACGTTTTTCTGTTATTCACGTTTAATAATTAGTTAATTCCCAAATAAATATAAATAATCATAAATGTAATTATTCCTAACCTTTGCGAGGATCAGATTGCCGAATCTTTCTCCTCAGCAGATGCGCGAGATTTCAGGTTGTCACAGTCTTGTTTTAAAAAAGCCGCTCGTGCAGATAGACTCGCGGGCAGAAGCGCTCGAGCCTCAAGTCGTCTCCTGATAACGTCGTCTTTAATAATTTTGACCTCAGGTGAGTGAAATTAACGAAACAAAACGTTTTAAACTGTCTATATAGACCCTGTTTTGTAACGTGTTTTGTAATATTTTTTATAGGCACATAGTAAAAGTCTGACAACATGGCTTCGATGAAATATGCACTTTTTGATTTTTACGACGGGAATGGGTTGAAGCAGAAAATCAAAGCGTTTCTCTCAACGAAATCCATGATTTTACCAAGGCAGTTCGTGTAACATGACCCACTGGTGGACTTTCACACAAACCAAAATGCAAGTGGACAGAGTGTCCAGCAGTAATAATCAAATTTTCTGGTAAGTTAAGATAGAAAATAGGAATTATAATAATCTCTCTCTCTCTCTCTAGAGAGAAACAACTTGTTACACTGAAATACTGTGTATTTAAAAATACAATTGTTACTTTATTACAAACTATTGCATTCATACCAATAGCAGTATTTCCAAATTAGTTCAAAGGTTTTCTTTCCTGCATATGTTATGGAAAACTGAGGGAATTTAAAAACAACTCAACACCAAATATAGTTTTCTCTGTGACAGATGGTCAAATGTGAAAATGGGCAGATCATTTGAAAGACTTAAATATTAAAGCATTTAGGAATAATATATTAACAAAAAACATTACATCTTAAAAATATCAATGTTATTGTTATAGAGCTACAAAACTGATATTATTCTTACAATTTGTAGACAACAAAAGGAAAAGTAGGAATGAAAGAAAAAGAGACATATCCCAATGAGGAGGATTGTTTCCTGAATTCTGACAGCGAGGTTTGTTATTGCTTGAAGATAGTCAAAATGCATGCCTCTGGACTACAGGGCGCCTTGTAGCTCACTAATTAATATTACTATTGTTATTATTTGTCAGACCACATTCATGAGTTCAAATTCTGTTTAATTATGCTGGTAAGGGCTAATTCTTGAAAAACTCTTTCCACGTTATCAATGTTAGTTTTTCTTTTTTATAAATTGTTTTATATAATTTAAGAATTCCATTAAAAAAAATAAGAAAACGAGTGTCAGAAAACAGCACAGCAGCTTGGAGAAGCAGTTAGGTCCCGATGAAAAAAACGAAGATCTTGAAGGAGGAGGTGTAATGTATTTATTTTGTATCAGACCACATTTAATAATCCCATATAATTTAATGTAATTTCATATCAAGTTAGAATTACACGTTGATCAAAAAAAATACTAACTTATCTACTGTACAGCTTTAAAAATAATTCTTCAAATATTTATAATCCTATTCAATTTAAATAGCTAATTTCCGCCCCCTAATGGCAGATACTTGAACACAACCAAGTTAGTAGGTTAAGTTTCTACCTCTATCAAGATAAAAGATTATAAACTTTTAATTGCAAAATTCAGTAGAATTTTTTTTTTATTTACAAAAAAATATTCCAGTGATAACTGGCATTTGTATGCAACACTGATATGTACCATTTCATTTCCTGTCATTAAGTTTGTTCATTGTTGTGCTAACAAACATCTAAGTATAGACAAATCACCAGTACTCATTTAATAAGACATTCAGCAAGTGGGAAATTAAATAACACCATGCAGATGGGATGCACTACTTATTTAAAAAGCATGACAAAGGAATTTAACGGGATTCTCCCCATTACAAAATAATGAGCTTAAAAGAAAAGTGGAAAGTCTGACAAACACAATTTCCCTGATTCAGAGTAAGAGTACATATTCTGGAATCGTTGTTATATTTTGGTATAGAAGGCACTTTGTATTCTTTACCTGGATTTACATACAATAAACATAAACTTTTCATCAATGGGTATGTGCTTTCAAGGCTACTTTTTAAATGTATGTTCTCATTGGAATATAATTGCATTAAAATAACAAAGGTTACCAATCATTTTTAACTGTTGTAATATATTAAGTATGTCAGCTTTGTTACACCTTGGATATTTAATATTTAGCTACAAATGAAACATGTGAGGTTTCTTCTTAAAACAGGCTCTGTGTTTTACTGTACTTTGTTTAAATGTATAAAAAGTCATCTTATTATTCTTGCCATGATCAACACATTGTAGGTGCTGGGCCACTAAACTGGACATTTATTTTTTCTGAACATAAGCTTTAAAATATTGATTTAGATATATTTAACTATTTTTTAATAGATATTCCTCATCTGTTACGAGAGGTTAAAAAAATAGGTTTGGGAGTTTCTAGACATATTTTACATTTGTCTTGGTATTATGTAATTAATGGTTTAAAATATATACTGTTACCCAAGGGGCAGAGTCTATAAAAAAAAAAATCAGAAAGAATTAGTAAATGTGTTTAAGTCATAAAATTATTAACCATCATAGAACACATTACTCCCCCCCCCCGTACCGTCACAGCGCTTGCTGGAATTAAATAAACCTGCATGACACACACAGCACCCTCAATACAACAAGCATACAAAAAAGAAAAAATTACTTAAATAAATAAATAAATAAATAAATAAATAAATAAATAAATAAATAAATACAAAATAAGCACCCCTCTACACTATATATAATTAATAAACTTCTGTTTAGAGTGACGGGACTCACGTCCTATACATCTCTCACTCAAATAGAAAAGACAACTGGCATAAAAGTACACTGCAGTGAGCCTCACACATGTACACTGCAGTGAGCCCCACACATGTACACTGCAGTGAGCCCCACACATGTACACTGCAGTGAGGCCCACACATGTACACTGCAGTGAGGCGCACACAAGTACACTGCAGTGAGCCGCACACAAGTACACTGCAGTGAGCCGCACACAAGTACACTGCAGTGAGGCGCAGACAAGTACACTGCAGTGAGGTGCACACAAGTACACTGCAGTGAGGTGCACACAAGTACACTGCAGTGAGGTGCACACAAGTACACTGCAGTGGGCCGCACACAAGTACACTGCAGTGAGGTGCACACAAGTACACTGCAGTGAGGTGCACACAAGTACACTGCAGTGAGGTGCACACATGTACACTGCAGTGAGCCCCACAGAAGTACACTGCAGTGAGCCGCACACAAGTACACTGCAGACGCCTCTCTAACCAGACTATTTGGATGTAAAGCACACCCAGGCCAATTCCATCGACTACAGGACTTTTTATGCTGGTGCAAATTTAATGTAAGTTAAATGTTACAATTGAGATTATAAATATATATATATATATATATATATATATATATATATATATATATATATATATATATATATAATATTAGAAGAATTCCTGCTCAAATGACTCATGCAGGACCGTCTTCACTTGTCTTTTTGTGTAAAAAGGAACAGCACTCCACAAGCACAGGCAGGTTTTTAAACAGGGCAGGGCTGCATGTTTATTTTAAACACAAAACAAAATAAACAAAGCCAAAACCTAACTCCTTCCAGGAGTGCTAACTAAACGCTTCAGTTCTAAACTATACTGGGCAGCTAAGCTGTTTCCCTCTCACAAACCCATATACTTTTACAAGTGGCTCAAACACTGTACCTTCCGTTTGTTCCAGCTCCCTGGTAGTGTCTCTCTAATGGAGCGTTGGGTTCTCTTTTTACAGGATGTGGCTGTTCCCAATTCACACCAATTATTCCATTTGGGAGCAGCCACATTCTCACACGTTTTTGGCAGGGACAGGAATTAACCCCATCCCTGCCAACCACCAACAAAATACACACACACACATACACTGAGACACACACACACACACACACCCACCCACCCACACACACTGACACACACACACACACACACATACGCACACTATTTACAGGCAGGGCACTTGCTCTGCCACAGACTGTATAAGGAAAAATATATGAATACAATCGATTGCAGTAAAACAATAACAAAAATAAAAACATTAAAAAGCAATACATCAAGAATAATAATAATAATAATAATAATAATAATAATAATAATAATAATGCAGCTCTCTAGCTTCATATTGATTATTTTGTGTATTCGAAGTTATGGATGTGTTAATACAGAAGTACATTATCAGATAATGCTTCTGTCCCAGTACTTCTTATAGGAGTAGTCTAGTCCCTGAGGTCTGCATTTTAATTCTGGCAGCGCTGTCCTTATTTATCATTACATTGTTATATTTTGCTTTTTAAAAGGATGACTACAATAATTCTGAAAGAACAAAGAAATAACACTGTCCAGCACAGGGAGCACTGAGTGACTCTCATACCTGCAGACCAGCATGGGGGAGAGGCACAGAGAGCCCTGAGTGACTCTCATACCTACAGACCAGCATGGGGGAGAGGCACAGAGAGCCCTGAGTGACTCTCATAGCTGCAGACCAGCATGGGGGAGAGGCACAGAGAGCCCTGAGTAACTCTCATAGCTGCAGACCAGAGGGGTGCTGGATGGAGTTGTATCTTCAGAGGGGATTCAAAGTAAAGAAAATATATGAACTGCACCAATCATGCTGTGTTTGTATAAGCAAGTCTGAAATATACTTTGCACTGGTTTTTTTTTTTTTTTTTTTTTCTTTAAATGAGCTGCTCACGTTGCAGTAGTTAAAACATCTGATTTGTTTGTGAGGGCTGCAGCACACACCTGTTGTTATTGCAGATACAAACTAGTGAGATTTGAATGTCTCCATGGCAACAGGGTTCCAGTACAGGTCATGTGTTGAGGAAGTTGGTTTCTACATTATTAGCAATACTGATACACGGTGCAATTAGGTCCAAATAGAGCCCCAGGGTCGAACTCCACTGGCTTTGCAATGGGGGCAGCGGGATTTGAAACCATGTTCTTAACCTGAATAGATCATCGGGAGTGGCAAGACTGGTACAGCATTCAGTGTGATCCCTGTCTGGACAGTCACCATTGCAGAAACCCACTGAAGGGGTGCAATGAAGAGCAGATATCCCACCCAGTCACATACATGGATAAGGACTGGAGTGCCATTGCACTTGTGGGGCGGCTTCCTTATTAAAATCTACTGTCTGTTTTGGAAGAGGGGATGCTTATCCACTCAGGGATTCCAGTCAGGAAGCAGGCAGTCTGAGTCGGGTAACATGGGACACAAATGTCCCACCCCAAGAACCACAAACCAGCAGGGGTGGTCAGATACAAGAGTGCCTGCATATAAAAACCATGGATACTGAAATTTAAAGCAGCTGTCTGAACAGTGTTTGGTGACACTGTATCATATAAACAGCCGTGGCTGTTAAACCATAGGGGGGCTGCTTGAGTCTGGTTTGGTGCCACAGTGATGGTTTTGAATTTCTTTGGTCCTTTCTGCAGTTCATTTTCCAAAACAAAATATAGAATTAAATAAGATGAATTATGGAACAGTACAGAAAGGCTTTCTGTAATTCTAGGTTGTATTGCATTGTATCTAGCTCTTTGCACAGCCTTGCTTGTCAGGAAACATCAAATCAGATGTTTTCAATACTGCAACACGCGATGCTGGGTCATAAGGGAAATGCTGGGTTTTTAGGCAAACACTGTGAAGCTAGACAATTATAATTCATTCTGTGTTTTCAATGTTTGTTTCATGCAAATTTATTTTAAAACAATGTTATAAAATACAATGTCGAATAAGTGATTGATCATGTAAAGCAATTTATTTTAACAACGTTCTGGTGCAGCCTCACACAGTTGCAATTGTAAAAGCTTGTTTATTCATACAAATCAGTGTTCTCTAACGTTTTATAATACCAGACTCACCAATTTAATTAGAGAAATTCAGCTGCTAAAGGCTGCTCATCTCAGCTCCCTGTGTCTCATTTCACTTTTACCTAGCAACAGCACAGACAGCCTCTCTGATAGGCTGCACCGTCACAGCACTTGCTGGAATTAAATAAACCTGCACTACACACACACAGCACCCTCAATACAACAAACATACAACTTTTTTTTTTTTTTTTTTTTTTTTAACAGAATTGTGAAAATATTGTAAAAAAAATAATCACACCTCTATGCTGTATGTAATTAATAAGCTGCTGTATACAGTGATGGGGCTCACATCCTAATGATACATCTATCTCTCTCTCAAATAGAAGACAACTGGCACACAAGTACGCTGCAGTGAGGCGCACAAAAGCACACTGCAGTGAGGCGCACACATGTACACTGCAGTGAACCGCACACAAGTACTGCAGTGAGGTGCACACTGCAGTGAGCCGCACACAAGTACACTGCAGTGAGGTGCACACAAGTACACTGCAGTGAGCCGCACACATGTACACTGCAGTGAGGCGCACACAAGTACACTGCAGTGAGCCGCACACAAGTACTGCAGTGAGGTGCACACATGTACACTGCAGTGAGGTGCACACAAGTACACTGCAGTGAGGTGCACACAAGTACACTGCAGTGAGCCGCACACAAGTACACTGCAGTGAGCCGCACACAAGTACACTGCAGTGAGGTGCACACAAGTACACTGCAGTGAGCCGCACACATGTACACTGCAGTGAGCCGCACACATGTACACTGCACACGCCTCTCTAACCATACTATTTGGATGTAAAGCACACCCAGGCCAATTCCATCGACTACAGGACTTTTTATGCTGGTGCAAATTTAATGTAAGTTAAATGTTACAATTGAGATTATAAATATATATATATATATATATATATATATATATATATATATATATATATATATATATATAATATTAGAAGAATTCCTGCTCAAATGACTCATGCAGGACCGTCTTCACTTGTCTTTTTGTGTAAAAAGGAACAGCGCTCCACAAGCACAGGCAGGTTTTTAAACAGGGCAGGGCTGCATGTTTATTTTAAACACAAAACAAAATAAACAAAGCCAAAACCTAACTCCTTCCAGGAGTGCTAACTAAACGCTTCAGTTCTAAACTATACTGGGCAGCTAAGCGGTTTCCCTCTCACAAACCCATATACTTTTACAAGTGGCTCAAACACTGTACCTTCCGTTTGTTCAAGCTCCCTAGTAGTGTCTCTCTAATGGAGCGTTGGGTTCTCTTTTTACAGGATGTGGCTGTTCCCAATTCACACCAATTATTCCATTTTGGAGCAGCCACATTCTCACACGTTTTTGGCAGGGACAGGAATTAACCCCATCCCTGCCAACCACCAACAAAACACACCCACATACACCCACACATACACTGAGACACACACACACACACACACACCCACACACACACACACACACACACACACACACACTGACACACACACACACACGCACTATTTACAGGCAGGGCACTTGCTCTGCCACAGACTGTATAAGGAAAAATATATGAATACAATCGATTGCAGTAAAACAATAACAAAAATAATAACATTAAAAAGCAATACATCTCAAGAATAATAATAATAATAATAATAATAATAATAATAATAATAATAACAATAATAATAATAATAAAGCTCTCTTGCTTCATATTGATTATTTTGTGTATTCAAAGTTATGGATGTGTTAATACAGAAGTACATTATCAGATAATGCTTCTGTCCCAGTACTTGTTACAGGAGTAGTCTAGTCCCTGAGGTCTGCATTTTAATTCCGGCAGCGCTGTCCTTATTTATCATTACATTGTTATATTTTGCTTTTTAAAAGGATGAATACAATAATTCTGAAAGAACAAAGAAAGAACACTGTCCAGCACAGGGAGCACTGACTGACTCTCATACCTGCAGACCAGCATGGGGGAGAGGCACAGAGAGCACTGAGTGTCTCTCATACCTGCAGACCAGCATGGGGGAGAGGCGCAGAGAGCCCTGAGTGACTCTCATACCTGCAGACCAGCATGGGGGAGAGGCGCAGAGAGCCGTGAGTGACTCTCATACCTGCAGACCAGCATGGGGGAGAGGCACAGAGAGCCGTGAGTGACTCTCATACCTGCAGACCAGCATGGGGGAGAGGCACAGAGAGCACTGAGTGACTCTCATACCTGCAGACCAGCATGGGGGAGAGGCACAGACAGCCCTGAGTGACTCTCATAGCTGCAGACCAGAGGGGTGCTGGATGGAGTTGTATCTTCAGAGGGGATTCAAAGTAAAGAAAATATATGAACTGCACCAATCATGCTGTGTTTGTATAAGCAAGCCTGAAATATACTTTGCACTGGTTTTGTTTTTTTTTATTTCTTTAACTGAGCTGCTCACGTTGCAGTAGTTAAAACATCTGATTTGTTTGTGAGGGCTGCAGCACACACCTGTTGTTATTGCAGATACAAACTAGTGAGATTTGAATGTCTCCATGGCAGCAGGGTTCCAGTACAGGTCATGTGTTGAGGAAGTTGGTTTCTACATTATTAGCAATACTGATACAGGGTGCAATTAGGTCCAAATAGAGCCCCAGGGTCGAACTCCACTGGCTTTGCAATGGGGGCAGCGGGATTTGAAACCATGTTCTTAACCTGAATAGATCATCGGGAGTGGCAAGACTGGTACAGCATTCAGTGTGATCCCTGTCTGGACAGTCACCATTGAGAAACCCACTGAAGGGGTGCAATGAAGAGCAGATATCCCACCCAGTCACTGTGCATTATACATGGATAAGGACTGGAGTGCCATTGCACTTGTAGGGCGGCTTCCTTATTAAAATCTACTGTCTGTTTTGGAAGAGGGGATGCTTATCCACTCAGGGATTCCAGTCGGAAGCAGGCAGTCTGAGTCGGGTAACATGGGACACAAATGTCCCACCCCAAGAACCACAAACCAGCAGGGGTGGTCAGATACAAGAGTGCCTGCATATAAAAACCATGGATACTGAAATTTAAAGCAGCTGTCTGAACAGTGTTTGGTGACACTGTATCATATAAACAGCCGTGGCTATTAAACCACAGGGGGGCTGCTTGAGTCTGGTTTGGTGCCACAGTGATGGTTTTGAATAATTTGGTCCTTTCTGCAGTTCATTTTCCAAAACAAAATATAGAATTAAATAAGATGAATTATGGAACAGTACAGAAAGGCTTTCTGTAATTCTAGGTTGTATTGCATTGTATCTAGCTCTTTGCACAGCCTTGCTTGTCAGGAAACATCAAATCAGATGTTTTCAACACTGCAACACGCGATGCTGGGTCATAAGGGAAATGCTGGGTTTTTAGGCAAACACTGAGGAACAAAATAAATATAATTGATTAGGTGTTTTCAATATATATTTGTTAGTTTCGTACAAAATTCAAAATGTCATCTAACAAGTGATTTACCGTGTAAAGCAATTTATTTTAACAATGTTCTGGTGCAGCAAAACTGTAATAGTAAGAATTGTAAAAACTTGTTTATTCATACAAATCTGTGTTCTCTAACGTTTTATAATACCAGACTCACCAATTTAATTAGAGAAATTCAGCTGCTAAAGGCTGCTCATCTCAGCTCCCTGTGTCTCATTTCACTTTTACCTAGCAACAGCACAGACAGCCTCTCTGATAGGCTGCACCGTCACAGCACTTGCTGGAATTAAATAAACCTGTACTCCACACACAGCACCCTCAATACAACAATCATATAAAACTTTTTTTTTTTTTTTTTTTTTTTTTTAAAGAATTGTGCAAATATTGTAAAAAAAAACCAACAAATCACACCTCTTATACTGTATGTAATTAAGAAGCTGCTGTATACAGTGATGGGGCTCACATCCTAATGATACCTCTCTCTCACTCTCAAATAGAAAAGACAACTGGCATAAAAGTACACTGCAGTGAGCCGCACACAAGTACACTGCAGATGCCTCTTTAGCTGAACTATTTGGATGCAAAGCACAACCAGGCCAATGCCATCAACTAAAGGACTTTTAATGATGTTACATATCTAATGGAAGTTAATTCTACAATAAATATATTTTTTTTTATAAGAATTCCTGCTCAAATTACCCCAGCATTTAACCCCAAATCAGGCTTAAACAGAAAAGGGCTGTGTGACAAACCAGGGTGTTTTTTCCACATGCAGGACCGTCTTCACTTGTCTTTTTGTGTAAAAAAGAACAGCACTCCACAAGCACAGGCAGGTTTTTAAAAAGGGCAGGCCTGTATCTTATTTTAAACACAAAACAAAATAAACAAAGCCAAAACCTAACTCCTTCCAGGAGTGCTAACTAAACGCTTCAGTTCTAAACTATACTGGGCAGCTAAGCTGTTTCCCTCTCACAAACCCATATACTTTTACAAGTGGCTCAAACACTGTACCTTCCGTTTGTTCCAGCTCCCTGGTAGTGTCTCTCTAATGGAGCGTTGGGTTCTCTTTTTACAGGATGTGGCTGTTCCCAATTCAGACCAATTATTCCATTTGGGAGCAGCCACATTCTCACACGTTTTTGGCAGGGACAGGAATTAACCCCATCCCTGCCAACCACCAACAAAATACACACACACATACACCCACACATACACTGAGACACACACACACATACACTGAGACACACACACACACACACACACCCACACACACACACACACACTATTTACAGGCAGGGCACTTGCTCTGCCACAGACTGTATAAGGAAAAATATATGAATACAATCGATTGCAGTAAAACAATAACAAAAATAAAAACATTAAAAAGCAATACATCAAGAATAATAATAATAATAATAATAATAATAATAATAATAATAATAATAATGCAGCTCTCTAGCTTCATATTGATTATTTTGTGTATTCAAAGTTATGGATGTGTTAATACAGAAGTACATTATCAGATAATGCTTCTGTCCCAGTACTTGTTACAGGAGTAGTCTCTGAGGTCTGCATTTTAATTCTGGCAGCGCTGTCCTTATTTATCATTACATTGTTATATTTTGCTTTTTAAAAGGATGAATACAATAATTCTGAAAGAACAAAGAAATAACACTGTCCAGCACAGGGAGCACTGAGTGACTCTCATACCTGCAGACCAGCATGGGGGAGAGGCACAGAGAGCCCTGAGTGACTCTCATACCTGCAGACCAGCATGGGGGAGAGGCACAGAGAGCACTGAGTGACTCTCATACCTGCAGACCAGCATGGGGGAGAGGCACAGAGAGCCCTGAGTGACTCTCATACCTGCAGACCAGCATGGGGGAGAGGCACAGAGAGCACTGAGTGACTCTCATACCTGCAGACCAGCATGGGGGAGAGGCACAGACAGCCCTGAGTGACTCTCATAGCTGCAGACCAGAGGGGTGCTGGATGGAGTTGTATCTTCAGAGGGGATTCAAAGTAAAGAAAATATATGAACTGCACCAATCATGCTGTGTATGTATAAGCAAGCCTGAAATATACTTTGCACTGGTTTTTTTTTTTTTTATTTCTTTAACTGAGCTGCTCACGTTGCAGTAGTTAAAACATCTGATTTGTTTGTGAGGGCTGCACCGCACACCTGTTGTTATTGCAGATACAAACTAGTGAGATTTGAATGACTCCATGGCAGCAGGGTTCCAGTACAGGTCATGTGTTGAGGAAGTTGGTTTCTACATTATTAGCAATACTGATACAGGGTGCAATTAGGTCCAAATAGAGCCCCAGGGTCGAACTCCACTGGCTTTGCAATGGGGGCAGCGGGATTTGAAACCATGTTCTTAACCTGAATAGATCATCGGGAGTGGCAAGACTGGTACAGCATTCAGTGTGATCCCTGTCTGGACAGTCACCATTGAGAAACCCACTGAAGGGGTGCAATGAAGAGCAGATATCCCACCCAGTCACTGTGCATTATACATGGATAAGGACTGGAGTGCCATTGCACTTGTGGGGCGGCTTCCTTATTAAAATCTACTGTCTGTTTTGGAAGAGGGGATGCTTATCCACTCAGGGATTCCAGTCAGGAAGCAGGCAGTCTGAGTCGGGTAACATGGGACACAAATGTCCCACCCCAAGAACCACAAACCAGCAGGTGTGGTCAGATACAAGAGTGCCTGCATATAAAAACCATGGATACTGAAATTTAAAGCAGCTGTCTGAACAGTGTTTGATGACACTGTATCATATAAACAGCCGTGGCTATTAAACCACAGGGGGGCTGCTTGAGTCTGGTTTGGTGCCACTGTATGCGTTTCATTTTCTTGAAAATTATGGATCAGTACAGAAAGGCTTTCTGTAATTATAGGTTATATTGCGTTGCATCTAGCTCTTTGCACCTCCTTGCTTATCCCTGTTCAAACGAGCTCAGGAAACATCAAATCAGATGTTTTCAATACTGCAACACGAGAGGCCTGGTAAAAAGAGAAATGCTGGGTTTTTGTGCAAAACGCAGTGAAACTAAATTATTATAATTGATTCTGTGTATTCAATATATTACTGTTTGTTTCATACAAAATTTAAAATACATCGAATAAGTGATTAATCGTGTAAAGCAATTTATTTTAACAACGTTCAGGTGCAGCAAAACTGTAATAGTTACAATTGTAAAATCTCATTTATTCATACAAATCCGTGTTCTCTAACGTTTTAAAATCTCAGGCCCAAATTTATAAAGAGGAAAAAAACGACAGCAAAAAGCCACGTGATGTGCGTGTTCAGTACGGCCGCACTCACCTTCAAAATAACAACCTATTTTATAAGACTAGCTAGATAAAGCAGGCGACTCCGCAATCAACCAGTTTCAATACTCCTCATCGCAATTAGCGGTTTGAGAATTACACACCTCTCACAGTAAACACGCACCCTGATACGCATGCCAGCGTCAATGACACGCTGTCGCTCGTGGTGAAAAGCGTACAGTGCTCACTGGTGCTGATGACCAAACAGCGTAGCACCGTCGCTGATTAGCAGCTAATAGCAAGCTAGCAAGAGCCATATGTCATTTGTTCATGTGATGTTTTCACATACTGTATTAATCTATTTGAGATCATTATGCCCCCCAACTTTAAAAGTCTATACAACATGTTGACGTCGTTTTCGTGCCGTTTACACAGCTGGATTATGTATTTAGTTATGTGTTTGTATTGAAAACAGCTTTCTTTTCACGGCGCCGTGAAAATAGTTACTTCATATTTATTGTAGCATATATATATATATATATATATATATATATATATATATATATATATATATATTGTAAACGAGCCTTGCGGCTCGGGTTCGTTTTGCCCTTTAAAATACCGACCAGACACAGATGGAGAGTTTGAGAGCGCTGTTGCGCTAATTTTTAATAAAGAACCGATGAACAAAACAAAACAAATCACGAACACAAAAGACCCAGAAACAAAATAAATACCTAGCTCTGTACGAGCCCTAACTAACTCACAGGAACACCCTGACTACACGTGGGACAGCTAGGCTGTTTCCCCACTAAACATACACAAAAACCACACAGGTTGAATACAGCACTTTTTCTTTTTTCCCCTCTCACGACTGCCAGGACGCAGAGTAACACTTTCTGCTCCCTTCTTCTCAGCCGTCCTGAGCAAACTAACTGTTTCTCTTAAGTACCCTGCACCTGGTCCTAATTTACAATTGTTTCCAGGTGACAGGAATAACTAAGCAATAAAACCATTAACAAAACCAATTAAACAATACAGCACTACGATCAAACAAAACAAAACCATACATTTTACTGCGGGGATGACTCCAATCCCATCCCCACTGTGTTACACATCCTCCCCCCCAAGTGTGCAACACTGACTGGCCATTCCAAGGCCACCCCCTCCCCTAAAGCACAACCACCCACCCTCGAGTCCACAAAGTTCCATCTCCTCCCGATCCTTCGGGTGGGCTTGAGGATGGGTGGATTCCTCCGGCGCTTCAGGGTAGGGACCATGATCCGGCGAGGAGGGACCCAAACGGCTTGCTAGGGCCGACCGACACGTAGGCCGGTACCCTGGACGGTGCAGCGACAGGCAGAGGTGTGAGCCACGGGACCGGCGCAACGACCTCTGAGACTCCAGGGGGAACACAGCGGGAGGAAGGGGGAACGCCAGTGACGTCACACGACCGCGTCGTGACGTCTGAGGTTTCAGGGGGAGCGGAGCAAGGGACCAGGTGAGCAACTGTGCCTGGTGGTGCCCCGACCTGGGCACTAGGTCGAGCACAGGGAAGTCCATGCATTCCGGCAGGGTGTCCACGAGCACAGGGCAAGGGACCGTACCCACCAGCGCCGGACTGCTTTGTTGGGGTGGAGGTCGGGGTTGTGGTGGTGCTGGGCACTTTAGCTCCTCTTCCTCATTCAGCTGCAGCTCCTGCTGCAGCTCAGGCAGCTCCTCCCCCCCTGGCTCGGGCGGCGGCAGCTCCTCTTCCACAGACAGCTGCAGCTCCTGCTGCAGCTCGGGCACTGCCGGTTTTCTCTCCGGAGCAGGCAGCTCCGGTTCCAGAGCTTGCACCTCTGGCTCTGGCTCTGGTACACATGACTCTTGCTGGGGTGCCGGCCACACCAACTTCTGTAGCACTAGCTCCAGCTCTGACACGGGGAACTCCTGTTCCCATGTGGGCAACCCCCAGTCTTGCCTCAACTGCTGGTTGCACTCGATCTGCTTGCGGGTTGCCTCCTGCATCTCCGCCGTGGACTTTTCTAAAGTCCTGATGAGCTCTGCAATGTCCATGATTCTTAATTGTGCTGGTCTGTAGGGCTGAGTACCGCTGCCACCATATGCAAACGAGCCTTGCGGCTCGGGTTCGTTTTGCCCTTTAAAATACCGACCAGACACAGATGGAGAGTTTGAGAGCGCTGTTGCGCTAATTTTTAATAAAGAACCGATGAACAAAACAAAACAAATCACGAACACAAAAGACCCAGAAACAAAATAAATACCTAGCTCTGTACGAGCCCTAACTAACTCACAGGAACACCCTGACTACACGTGGGACAGCTAGGCTGTTTCCCCACTAAACATACACAAAAACCACACAGGTTGAATACAGCACTTTTTCTTTTTTCCCCTCTCACGACTGCCAGGACGCAGAGTAACACTTTCTGCTCCCTTCTTCTCAGCCGTCCTGAGCAAACTAACTGTTTCTCTTAAGTACCCTGCACCTGGTCCTAATTTACAATTGTTTCCAGGTGACAGGAATAACTAAGCAATAAAACCATTAACAAAACCAATTAAACAATACAGCACTACGATCAAACAAAACAAAACCATACATTTTACTGCGGGGATGACTCCAATCCCATCCCCACTGTGTTACAATATATATATATATATATATATATATATATATATATATATATATATATATATATATATATAGAGTAGCGTTTCACGCAGTAGACAGAACAGAAGGACACAACACGCTGCTTCCAGGTGCAAAGCTTTATTTAGGATCTTTCAGCCCCATACAAAACCCCCCTGTTCTAGCCACTTGCTCTCAACCGACCACAATGAGCGTGCAAACGCCCCGTTTTATAACCTAGCCCCGCCCCTTTATGCTAATCGAGTGCCAGAGCGAACAGCTATCCCATTGGTCCCCAGCTGAACACTAGGACCAATGGGCACACACAATCAACAGCCAATGACAGGGACCAGGGCGCACCATGCATGCAGGAAAGCTGGCACAGCCACAGGGACATAGCGAACCCGCAACTACAGGTAATACAGACGGAGGGGAGAGAGGGACACAATACAGTGGCATTAACAGCACACAGTAGAAACAAGAGGGAATACATTACGCAAACAATACACAGATCGCTACAATATATATATATATATATATATAGCTGTCGCTGTTTTGTATATATCTATATATGTAGAAGAAACGCGTTACAAACAAAAAAATGCAGTTGAACTACAGAGCATTATGAATAGGCCTAATGCCCTTTGAATCAAGTTCCGGTTAGAAAGGTCATTCTACTATTACCGATTCTACTCTTCCCTGATTTTCTTTCGCTCTTTTCCTATAGTTTTGTCACCAGAATACCAGAATCTTTCAAAATGAATAAAGCGTAGGTATTTATTAACTGCAACATGTTTTTGGATGCTCGTGTTTAAAGTTTTAATACCGTACAGTATTTGTAGGTGTGTAGAGAATGGATACCGTTTTCAGTTACCTAATCGGGTTCATACATTTTCATCTGCAGGGCCGTTTCTAGTCTTTTGGGGGCCCTAAGCAGGATTTGATTTGGGGCCCCCTTTCACTGTAGCCCACTCCACTTGGCACGACATCAAACCAACATAGGCTTAAGCCTTCTGTCTTGTAAACGTTTGTATGAGCACACATATGTACGAGCAAACATACAATGTACAAATAAACATGTAAATATTAAAGAGGGACCTGTTAGCATCAAAATCATCTTTTATTAACAAAGGGCAGTGAAAACAAAGTCTGGAATTAATTAAGTCTGGAATTAATTAACTAATTGTCTCCCAGCAAAACCACTGCAACCTAAAATGAGCATATTCACACTGTCAGAAATATGTGATTTTAAAAGGACAAAATATAACATCAATATTAATAAGCAGATGGGTTCATACCTTGATTGATTTGCATTTGGTTCACTGCTACTTAAATTGCCTTACACTGCTGGGACTGGTAACTGCTGCTGACTGGTAAGACTGGTGCTGATACTGCTGTGACTGGTGCTGATACTGCTGCCACTGGGACTGGTGCTGACACTGGGACTGGTGCTGACACTGCTGTGACTGGTGCTGATACTGCTGCCACTGGAACTGGTGCCGACACCGTGGCTCGTGCTTTGAACGAGTTTAGCACACAGTTTCTCACTCAATTCTAATATTCTTTTGTCAATATAAATCGACGATAGGAAGTAGTACAGTACTTCAGGCGGGGGAAACCGGTCGCTGAGGTCCCGGTGCTGCCTAGCGCACAGGCCGGGTCGCTATACATGCAAATACACAGCCACTATGCTACAATAAAACGCTATGCTATGGCAGGTAGGTGATACTTGGACAAGCTGACTGTCCAGTTAAAGTGACAAGGGAAAAAAAAAAAAAACATACAGCCAGCTATCCCGGTTTAGCTACACATTTAATGTCATCATAAAAACAGGTTCTTGGATTTTTGCTGTGCTGGCGTTAAAACATTCTACATGGAAAAATAAATAAATAAATAAATAAAAGATCAAAATGTATTTGCAGGGCAGCAGTGTGGAGCAGTGTGGAGTAGTGGTCAGGGCTCTGGACTCCTGACCGGAGGGTTGTGGGTTCAATCCCCAGAACACTGCTGTTGTACCCTTGAGCAAGGTACTTTACCTAGATTGCTCCAGTAAAAACCCAACTGTATAAATGGGTAATTGTATGTAAAAATAATGTGATATCTGTATAATGTGAAATAATGTATAATGTGATATCTTGTAACAATTGTAAGTCGCCCTGGATAAGGGCGTCTGCTAAGAAATAAATAAATAAATAAATAAAGATCACATTGTGGAGGGGAAAAACAACAATATAAATGATAAATTCACTTAACATTGATTCTTACCAAGAGCTGGCTTCTTTAGAAAGAAATGTGTAATTGGTTGGTTTTTTCTCCGTTTCGTTGGTGCTGCACTGTAAACCAGAGTACAGAGTAACGTGGGAAACGGACTAATGAGAAACGTCTTTGTGGCGCGTATTTGACATATACCGCAGTGTCTATACAGCCCGAGATCACTAAGTAAATTAAAAATATTATATGTTACACTCATAGAAAATAAAGTGGGTACGTTTTTTTATTATTATTTTGGTCTTCACAATTAAGAATTGAACCGATTTTAACCGAGGGCCTCGGCTGCCTCAATGGACGCTACGCGCCTGGGCACAGCCAGGATGTAAGCAAGCTGCAGCAATAAAAACGAAGCAAAACCAAATAATACAATACCTTTCTCTCGTTGTTGTTTTTCTTCTTCAGTTTTTCTCTTTTTACGCTTCTTTGTGCCAGATTGGTACGTTCTTGATTCACACACACACACACACACACACACACACTCACATATATATATTTCCTAGGGGGCCCTAAACGGCCGCTTATGCCGCTTATGCCTAGAAACGGCACTGTTCATCTGTAACTGATATTATTGAATTCAAAGTTGATGGAATGTAATATTTATTCAAGATAGACACATTAACGTATATGTGCTTTTTCATGTGTCCAGTGTTATCGGTTGTATTGCGTGGGGGGCTGTATTGTTTTCCATTAGTTGTAATTGTCGTAACACGAACAGCTATTTAAACTTAATAAACTGTAAGCCTATTGCTTACTATTGGCAAAATACATACAGAAAATGGTGGTGTGTGTGTGTGTGCAGGGGTTGCATGGTGGTGTGTACACTGCAGTGAGCCGCACACAAGTACACTGCAGTGAGCCGCACACAAGTACACTGCAGTGAGGCGCACACAAGTACACTGCAGTGAGGCGCACACAAGTACACTGCAGTGAGGCGCACACAAGTACACTGCAGTGAGCCGCACACAAGTACACTGCAGTGAGCCCCACACAAGTACACTGCAGTGAGCCCCACACAAGTACACTGCAGTGAGACGCACACAAGTACACTGCAGTGAGGCGCACACAAGTACACTGCAGTGAGCCCCACACAAGTACACTGCAGTGAGCCCCACACAAGTACACTGCAGTGAGCCCCACACAAGTACACTGCAGTGAGACGCACACAAGTACACTGCAGTGAGCCCCACACAAGTACACTGCAGTGAGGCGCACACAAGTACACTGCAGTGAGTCCCACACAAGTACAGAGCAGACGCCTCTTTAGCTGGTTGTTGGATTTAAGCACACCTGACGAAGCTATAAACTCAGAGGCTTCTTATCGTTATACAGGGTATCCTTAGGATTTCTTTTCCTCGTATTATTTTTTTTATTGTTTGCAGATTATCATTTTGTTTGTTCGTTAGATAGTTTGAAATTTCTATTCATATTTACATTTTTGTCTGAATCATGTTGTGTGCCATTTTATAATATATTCAAGCACGGATATTAAAACATGGGGTAATTGTCTTAATCATGTTTGTTGCCTCTCTCTCTCTCTCTATGAAACGTGTACCTTTTTTAAAATGGGAGTGACAGTCACTGTGTAAAGTATGAAGTCATTGGCTGTGCTGTTTGTCTCCACCCATCATACTCAGTATATCATATCATGTCTAAACTGAGCGTCATCTTGTCAGCGCGTTTCCAGCCGGGGAGGAGAACACTTTGGCACTGCTTTGAGTGTAAAGTAAGACTTTACTAAAACATGATCTAGATGTATGTGTCTGTATGTGCATTACTAAATATCCATCAAAAAAACAACAGCAGCATGTATATATTTGAAATTCCTGTGTCCCAACAGGTTTTAAATTATATATATAATTAAGAAGGCAGTTTCCTCAATAGCCCACGTTGAACATATCAGCTTTATAGTTGCTTCTTTTAGAAGGAGTTTACTGTCTATAGGAAATAAACTCAGCAAATCTGTATGATTAAATTGCAATGTATTGTTATACACTGCTATGAAATATATGAACAAATATTGTGAATATATTCATTACAAATATCCGTGATACAGGGTTAAAATGTCAAATGTGACCAATGTTGTTGTTATTATTATTATTATTATTATTATTATTATTATTATTATTATTATTATTATTATTATGTATTGCTTTTTTATATTTGTATTGTTTTACTGCAGATGATTGTATTCATATATTTTTCTTATACAGCCCTATTCTGTTTAAGTCTGTTTTGATGGGTTAAATGCGGGCGTCATTTGAGCAGGAATTCTTATATATATATATATATATATATATATATACTGTAGAATTGTATTCAATATGTGGCAGCATAAACACTCATTTGGTTGATGGAATTTGCCTGGGTGTGCTTTGCATAGCCTTGCTTAGCTCTGCTCACACCTGCTAAGGAAACATTCAAATCAGATGTTTTCAATACTTAAAAGTTCAATCCTGGGTCTTTATGCAAACACAGTTAAACGAAATCATTCTAATTGATGATGTGTATTGCATGTATTATTGTTTGCTTCATGCAATAGTACTTGTCTATTTTAATTTGAATCTTATAAGTGACTGATCGTGTGAAGCAGTTTATTTTATCAATGTATCTCGCAGGGTTCGGGTGCAGCAGCACAACTCGTTTTTCTTTTTCAAGTCCAGTCGGTTTTGGGTACTGAATGCATCAGAGAAATAGAAAAGGGATTGTAAAATAAATAAATAAATAAATGAAATGTTAGAAACGTGCACTGAAGAGTAGACGCGCTGGTATAAATCGAAGCCAGAACATAAACAATTGTATTATTGTATTGATATTTTTATTGTACTGCAGATGATATCATTCAAGAGACGGGTGTGTATCATTGTCATTATACAGACCTATTCCGTCTATTAGCACAGCGTTCGGTTAAAACATGAATTCCGAGTAAAAGTGATTTACCTGGAGTGGATTCCGTATATTAATATCTTCACGTCTGTTGCATGCAAACGGTTTTTAAAAGTTTAATTTTCATCTAGTTAGTGGCTGATGTGTAAAGCGCTGGATTATCACAGTAGCGGCTGCATGACAGCAGTGTTGTGATGCTGCACAACTGTGGAGTTAGAATTGGAACAAAACCTAAACTGGAATCGTCTTATTAAAATCTCAAACACAGCGAGTTAACTAACCCCGTACTCTTTAAAATAATGTTTGCCATTTTAAATACTAAAGCACTGTGAAGTGTTGACAGGTCCTAATAAATGTGAAATTCAAACCATTCATACGAGACAGTCAGCTAAACGATAGGAGAAACAAAACAAGGAAAGTGATTTGTAAAAACAGCTACCTCACAATCATTACCACAGTAAGGATCTGACTGGATCTTTACAAAGCTTGATCCCGTGTCTCAAACAGCTTGGCTCAGTGTGGAATCATATTGTTATGCAGATAACAGAGCGAATAGGATTTTATTTAGTTAAGTAATTTCATCTTTTATTTATTTACATTTTTATTTGAGCAATTCATATTCAGTATTCAGGTTAATTTTACTTTTCCATGTCTTCGATCATAGCACAATATTTAAGAAACATATATATATATATATATACACATGTATGAACTGAGTAGTCATAATCAATGCTACTACTAAAATAATGTTAATAACAACAATTATCATACTACTTCGACTACGACGACTACTACTACTTATAATATTAATAGTGTTGTTTTACTTATATTGTAGTAAAACATAGCAAATACATTCTACAATCCTATGTACAAAAAATCTGATTGAAAGTATATTTCGCTTGGCATGCAGTTTGTTTCTGAAATAACTGGACCCCATAACTTCAAGTAGTGTCGTCTGTGTTCATTGATACGCTGTCCTCCTATTAAAGCTGTTAACTGGAATGGTAATGGTCTATGATACGGGTGTGTTGTTTGAACACGGTGTGCTTTTCTCTTACCTTTTCACTGCTGCAGCTTTCAGGTGTGTAAGAGCCTGTTATTTCCACTGAAATCTCCTCTCATGAACACATTGCCAGCGGTTTCAGCTGCATGTGAATATTGCGATTTAATGCGTGGTTTGTTTGGTGTGCGTTGTGGCGGGTCAAAATAACTTTGAGATTTTGGGGGGATTTCTGATTCTTTTGGTGTTTTGTTGTCGTCGCTGTATTTATTAGTTTTGATTAACAAAGATTTAGCTTTTGAGTTATTTTAATAATCTTTTTTTATTCAGTTTCATGTATTAATTAAAGTCCAGTATTTATGAACATATCCTAAGCTATTGCTGTTTACTTTTGAACAAACTGGGGGAGAGGAGTTTTGTTTCTACGAGTTAAGTGAGATTGAACCTCATGATAAAATCCGACCGAATCAAAGCCCTTAATTGTTACTGATACCAAGTGACAGAATGAACCTTTAGCTGAACTTTTCTGATGAAACGCATCATTTTCCCTTAGTCTGTCTTTGGGTGGGTGCAGTTTTGTATTTTGACCACCTGGTGGCAGTGCACAATTAACTTCAGTATGGGATGCCATGTGTAAAAAAAAAAAAAAAAAAAAAAAAAAAGTTAATATTTTAACGTCTTTTTTTCCAGATTTAACTTAAATCTTGTATTTTTTCCCCAGATTTATAAATGTTGTGAAAATAAATCTTTTTTTTTTAATGTGTACATTCAGATATAATTTATAAATCTAGTTACAAGATTTAACATTTAGCTAAATATTTAACTAAATCTTAAAACTCTTAGCTAAATTTAACATTTAGCTAAATATTTAACTGGCCAGCTAAATCAGGAGATTGTATGCAAATGAACTCCGCCCACTTTGTGCTTTCACTGTGGTTAATTTATTTTTAAGATGGTTAATTTATAAACAGTATGGTTAATTTATTTTGAAGATGGTTAATTTATAAACAGTATGGTTAAATTATTTTTAAGATGGTTAATTTATAAACAGTATGGTTAACTTATAAACAGTATGGTTAATTTATTTTGAAGATGGTTAATTTATAAACAGTATGGTTAAATTATTTTTAAGATGGTTAATTTATAAACAGTATGGTTAACTTATAAACAGTATGGTTAATTTATTTTGAAGATGGTTAATTTATAAACAGTATGGTTAAATTATTTTTAAGATGGTTAATTTATAAACAGTATGGTTAATTTATAAACAGTATGGTTAATTTATTTTCAAGATGGTTAATTTATAAACAGTATGGTTAATTTATTTTCAAGATGGTTAGACTGTTTATAAATTAACCACTTTTCATAAATTAACCACTGTTTATAAATCAACCATACTGTTTATAAATTAACCATCTTAAAAATAAATTAACCATACTGTTCATAAATTAACCATACTGTTTAAAATTAACCAATGAATTATTTCCTGAACGGCTCCTCATAGGTTTTATCTTTAAAATGAAATACATTAGTTTTATTTCTGCATCTCTGAATAAACAGCAGCTCCCACACATAATACAGTTATTGTAATCCAGCAGAAAAGACAGTCCAGAGCCACTCGAAGCTTAACCTGCATTGAGGTGATTCATAGAAAGTCTTCTGTTTCTAATGCAGAGTCTGCTGTGATGGGGGAGAGAGGGCTGCTCATCCTTCTGCTTGCAGGTGAGTTTCCTTTATTTCTGCTTTTCACACTGTTTGCTTTGATATTGTCCACATTCCCTCTCAGAGAAGATCATGCGGTTCTTAAAGCTGCAGTGTCCCTCAATCACGTTCAATCTAAACTAACGTGTGATTCCTGGGTGTCTGTTACTGCAGTCTTCCATAGTTTACCACTTCTGCCAAGCAGGCGTTGTTGGTTTTCCACTTTGTTTGCATTCCCTAAAGGTAGTTTCAGCTGCAGGCTCACAAGCTTGGAGCCTTCCTGCCACTCTATCACTCTGTGAACTAACCAGGTGTGCTACCTGTGACAGCAGGAGGCTATGAAACAGGGGAGCTCCTTTTCAAATGGGGTTTTAGTTCTACCGGGATTGAGGGGCGACCCTCCAAGCAGACACAGGGGCAGCACTGAATGAAGAGGACTGGGTGACTCAGTAGGGGGCGCTCTTCTGTCTTTGTTAGATCCTAACCCATGTATCAGCATGCTGTTAGTATACTATAGTTTAGTATAGTATAGCCAGGGGTGTGGAATTCATATCGCCCAACGCTCAGGACAATACGATTTATCTGAGTGAAATTTACCGTTGTACTCGGCCTGTTGGACCATTTTTTTTCTCTCACTATGTTCATTCTGTTGGTAGAAAAAAACTACATAAATGTGTAGACAAACTTGTGGAAGTCTAGCACAGACACACAGATATTTAAAAATGTACCTCTAAACCTCAAACCAAACTATATAGTTACATACACATATTCCTTTAATTCACAAACCCTCAGTCACACACACACAGTAACAAGCATACTTAAATGAATGCAACGATATTACAGTGCACTCCGTTTATAAGAATCACATCTGTCCTGGATGATTGGATTCTTATAAGAGGTCGATTCTTGAAAGCAGACCGATATGATTACTGTGGTGCAGCGCTGCAGAAGCAGTATGTTAGTTTGAGAATGACAGTGTAAGGAAAAATTGATACTGATAAACAATATTAGTGAAGTCAAAAATATGTTTATTGGTACAGCGTTGTCACAAAGACGGCTGGAGTGGGTGGCGTCAGACCAGAAAGGAATACACAGACAGACGGTGGTGATGAGAAGCTGAGTGCAAATGGTAGCACTCAGCGTTTATTAACAAAATAAAAGGTTTAAACAGAACACAAAACAGGACACGGCACTTGAGGCCAAAATAAATAGACGAACAAAAACGGACTAACACACAAAACAAGCGGACGAACGTTAAACAAGTACCGTGCTGGCACTTCCAGCACGCTGTAGCAATTGTTATTCAACCTTCACTGTATTTCTCCTTTCTCTCTCTCCCATTCTCCACTCTCGAACACCCAACCCCGAGTGAAAGAAATGTGCATCTATATATACTGTTGTGCTGGGATTCAATTACTAATTAATTATTCACTTGAATCCCAGCACGTGAATTAATTCTGTGCAACCCCGTGCTCACATACTATACTTTAAATGCACGTGCAGTGATGTGCAATCCCGTGCCTAAATACAAATATACAATTTAAATCACACGTGAAACACAGACCCGTTTATATCCCGTGTACCAATCTCTATACACCAACATTTAACACACCACACGCAACATACAACACATAACACACAAATGCACACAGGGTCGGGGCACATTGCCACATATACCCCCCCTTGTGCGCAGCACACATTGCCTCAACGGCCACCTCCCCCCTTAAAAACCCAGCAGTCCAGAACAAAGTCTCGGGCTGGAAAGGGAGGCTTCAGTGGGCCCATGGCTGGCAATGCTGTCAGCACCCCTGCCGGTAGTGGCACGGCTGACAGCATGCTGGTCCACTCCTGCAGCGAAATTGCTGCGGGGGATGCTGGTCTCCTGACCTCTCCCCTTTTCTTCGTAGCCGGTAGCTCCTCTTGGTGGGGCTCCGACCACAGTACTTCCGGCAGCGAAGAAGCTGCAGTGGGAGCAGGTCTCCGGACCTCCCCCACGATCTCCGGCAGCGAAACTGCTGCAGTGGGAGCAGGTCTCCTGACCTCCCCCATGATCTCCAGCAGCAAAACTGCTGCAGTGGGAGCAGGTCTCCTGACCTCCCCCACCTTCTTCATGGCCGGCAGTTCCCCTTGGTGGGGTTCTGGCCACAGTACTTCCTGCTGCAATGCGGAGCAACAGACAGCCCCAGGCAATGCGGAGCGGTTGGCAACCCCAGGTGATGCGGAGCGGCTGGCAACCCCAGGTGATGCGGAGCGGCTGGCAACCCCAGGCGATGCGGAGCGGCTGGCAGCCCCAGGCGATGCGGAGCGGCTGGCAACCCCAGGTGATGCGGAGCGGCTGGCAACCCCAGGTGATGCGGAGCGGTTGGCAACCCCAGGCGATGCGGAGCGACAGGCAGCCCCAGGCGATGCGGAGCGACAGGCAGCCCCAGGCGATGCGGCGTGACAGGCAGCCCCAGGCGATGCGGCGTGACAGGCAGCCCCAGGCGATGCGGCGTGACAGGCAGCCCCAGGCGATGCGGAGCAACAGGCAGCCCCAGGCGATGCGGCGTGACAGGCAGCCCCAGGCGATGCGGCATGACAGGCAGCCCCAGGCAATGCCAGACAGGCATCCTTGGGCGAAGCGTGGCAAGCATCCTTGGGCGAAGCGTGGCAGGCATCCTTGGGCGAAGCGAGGCAGGCATCCTTGGGCGAAGCGAGGCAGTCATCCTTGGGCGAAGCGAGGCAGGCATCCTTGGGCGAAGCGAGGCAGTCATCCTTGGGCGAAGCGAGGCAGGGAGTCAGGACAAGCTGGGGTGTGGGTGTTGGTCCTCTTCTCAACCTCTGCGGCCAGGCGGTTCTTCCCCGTGCTTCCCTCAGCACCCTATGCAAGGGCTGCTGAGGACCGCCAGCATCTAGTCCTGGTCCTTCTGGTGAAGGGAGAGGCAGCTCCTGCTCCTCTCCCCCTGATGGTGATGGAGGCAGAGGCAGCTCCCGCTCCTCTCCTCGTGATGGTGGGGAAAGTGATACCAGCAGGCATTCATCCTCTGCTGGTGGGGGTAGTGATACCAGCAGGCATTCATCCTCTGCTGGTGGGGGAAGTGATACCAGCAGGTATTCATCCTCTGCTGGTGGGGGAAGTGATACCAGCAGGTATTCACCCTCTGCTGGTGGACGGGAACCCAGCAGGCATTCACCCTCTGCTGGTGGACATGGCAGAGGCAGAGGCAGCTCCTGCTGCTCTGCTCCTACCGGTGAAGGTGGCGGAGGCAGAGGCAGCTCCGGCTGCTCTGCTCCTGCCGGTGAAGGTGGGAGCAGCGTGTAGTCTCCTGGCGACGAAGGTGGGAGCAGCGTGTAGTCTCCTGGCGACGGAGGTGGGAGCAGCGTGTAGTCTCCCCCTTTTGCAGGGGACTGGTGCTGCTCTGCCTCTCTTGCAGGGGACTGGTGCGGCTCTGCCTTTCTTGCAGGGGACTGGTGCGGCTCTGCCTCTGAAGGGGAAACCAGCAGGCATTCTTCCTCTGCTGGTGGAGATGGGGACAGCAGGCATTCTCCCTCTGCTGGTGGACATGGGGACAGCAGGCATTCTTCCTCTGCTGGTGGAGGTGGAACCAGCAGGCATTCTCCCACTGCTGGCAGCTTGGGTCCTAGGGCTGTGGAAGCCCCGACTTCCCTCTCTTCGGGCTGTGGACGCACCGACTCCTCCCTTTTGGGCTGTGGACGCACCGACTCCTCCCTTTTGGGCTGTGGATGCACCGACTCCCCCCTCTTGGGCTGTGGACGTTCGGGCTCCCCCCACTCAGGCGTAGGAAGTTCGGGCTCCTCCCACTCAGGCGTAGGACGTTCGGGCTCCTCCCACTCAGACGTAGGACGTTCGGGCTCCTCCCACTCAGGCGTAGGACGCTCTGGCTCCTCCCACTTGGGCTGTGGACGCTCAGGCTCCTCCCGCTTGGGCTGTGGACGCTCAGGCTCCTCCCGCTTGGGCTGTGGATGCTCAGGCTCCTCCCGCTTGGGCTGTGGACGCTCAGGCTCCTCCCGCTTGGGCTGTGGATGCTCAGGCTCCTCCCGCTTGGGCTGTGGACGCTCTGGCTCCTCCCGCTTGGGCTGGGGACACTCAGGCTCCTCCCGCTTGGGCTGTGGACGCTCTGGCTCCTCCCGCTTGGGCTGTGGACGCTCAGGCTCCTCCCGCTTGGGCTGTGGACGCTCTGGCTCCTCCCGCTTGGGCTGGGGACACTCAGGCTCCTCCCGCTTGGGCTGTGGACGCTCTGGCTCCTCCCGCTTGGGCTGTGGACGCTCTGGCTCCTCCCGCTTGGGCTGTGGACGCTCTGGCTCCTCCCGCTTGGGCTGTGGATGCTCAGGCTCCTCCCGCTTGGGCTGTGGACGCTCAGGCTCCTCCCGCTTGGGCTGGGGACACTCAGGCTCCTCCCGCTTGGGCTGTGGACGCTCTGGCTCCTCCCGCTTGGGCTGTGGACGCTCAGGCTCCTCCCACTCAGGTACTGGAGAGGGCAGCGACTGCTCCTCTCCCTCTTGCTCTCTGGAAGGCATCCCTCCCATGTCTGCAGCTAGGTACCCCAGCACCACCATGGCAACGTCACAAACTGATGCTGGGTTGTGCTGTTGCTCCCAGTCCTCCCATCGTTCCCCATCTCGCATCCGCAGCGTGTTAATGACCCAGGGGAGGTCACTGGCGAAGTTCCCCTCGGGGTGCACCAGCCAGTCCCATATTTCCCGGGATGGTGGGGAACCCGGTGGCAGTGGGGGTAGAGGGGTGGCTACTGATGCTTCGGGTGACAGCTGCTCCTTTCCCTGAGCCCGCGTATACGGGCACCCTGCCCCATTGTGGCTGTCCTCCTCCCAGCCCGGCATGCAGGATGAGGGCTGCAGCTGTTGTTGTTGCTGCTGCTGCTTCCGCTGCTTCCTGCAGCTCTTTCTCCCCATCCTCGCTTTACTATTTATTTTTTCTTATATTTTTTTTTGTAATCCAACACACAAACACCTCTCCTGGTCTGACGCTTGGAGGCGCTGTTATCCCACACAGGACACCACGTGTCACAAAGACGGCTGGAGTGGGTGGCGTCAGACCAGAAAGGAATACACAGACAGACGGTGGTGATGAGAAGCTTAGTGCAAATGGTAGCACTCAGCGTTTATTAACAAAATAAAAGGTTTAAACAGAACACAAAACAGGACACGGCACTTGAGGCCAAAATAAATAGACGAACAAAAACGGACTAACACACAAAACAAGAGGACGAACGTTAAACAAGTACCGTGCTGGAACTTCCAGCACGCTGTAGCAATTGTTATTCCACCTTCACTGTATTTCTCCTCCTCCTCTCTCCCATTCTCCACTCTCGAACACCCAACCCCGAGTGAAAGAAATGTGCATCTATATATACTGTTGTGCTGGGATTCAATTACTAATTAATTATTCACTTGAATCCCAGCACGTGAATTAATTCTGTGCAACCCCGTGCTCACATACTATACTTTAAATGCACGTGCAGTGATGTGCAATCCCGTGCCTAAATATAAATCTACACTTTCTAAATACACGTGAAACACAGACCCGTTTATATCCCGTGTACCAATGACTATACACCAACATTTACACACGCAACATACAACACATAACACACAAATGCACACAGGGGCGGGGCGCATTGCCACATATACCCCCCCTTGTGCGCAGCACACATGGCCTCAATGGCCACCTCCCCCCTTAAAAATCCAGCAGTCCAGGACAAAGTCTCGGGCTGGGAAGGGAGGCTTCAGTGGGCCCATGGCTGTCCATGCTGTCAGCACCCCTGCCGGTAGTGGCACGGCTGACAGCCTGTTGGTCCACTCCTGCAGCGAAACTGCTGCTGGGGAAAGTGGTCTCCTGACCTCTCCCCCTGTCTTTGTAGCCGGTAGCTCCCTTTGGTGGGGCTCCGACCTCAGTACTGCCGGCAGCGAAGAAGCTGCAGTGGGAGCAGGTCTCCGGACCTCCCCCACGATCTCCGGCAGCGAAACTGCTGCAGTGGGAGCAGGTCTCCGGACCTCCCCCACGATCTCCGGCAGCGAAACTGCTGCAGTGGGAGCAGGTCTCCTGACCTCCCCCACGATCTCCGGCAGCGAAACTGCTGCTGGGGTTGGTGATCTCCAGACCTCCTCCCCCTTCTTCGTGGCCGGCAGCTCCCCTTTCTGGGGCTCCGGCCACCGTACTCCCTGCGGAGGTACGGGCAGCAGAGGCAGCTCCTGCTCCTCTGCTCCGGGCGGTGGCGGAGGCAGAGGCAGCTCCAGCTCCTCTGCTCCTGGCGGTGGTGGAGGCAGAGGCAGCTCCAGCTCCTCTGCTCCTGGCGGTGGTGGAGGCAGAGGCAGCTCCAGCTCCTCTGCTCCTGGCGGTGGTGGAGGCAGAGGCAGCTCCAGCTCCTCTGCTCCTGGCGGTGGTGGAGGCAGAGGTAGCTCCAGCCCCTCTGCTCCTGGCGGTGGCGGAGGCAGAGGCAGCTCCAGCTCCTCTGCTCCGGGCGGTGGTGGAGGCAGAGGCAGCTCCAGCTCCTCTGCTCCTGGCGGTGGTGGAGGCAAAGGCAGCTCCAGCTCCTCTGCTCCTGGCGGTGGTGGAGGCAGAGGCAGCTCCAGCTCCTCTGCTCCTGGCGGTGGTGGAGGCAGAGGTAGCTCCAGCCCCTCTGCTCCTGGCGGTGGTGGAGGCAGAGGCAGCTCCTGCTCCTCTGCTCCTGGCGGTGGTGGAGGCAGAGGCAGCTCCAGCTCCTCTGCTCCTGGCGGTGGTGGAGGCAGAGGCAGCTCCAGCTCCTCTGCTCCTGGCGGTGGTGGAGGCAGAGGTAGCTCCAGCCCCTCTGCTCCTGGCGGTGGTGGAGGCAGAGGCAGCTCCTGCTCCTCTGCTCCTGGCGGTGGTGGAGGCAGAGGCAGCTCCAGCTCCTCTGCTCCTGGCGGTGGTGGAGGCAGAGGCAGCTCCAGCTCCTCTGCTCCTGGAGGTGGTGGAGGTAGAGGCAGCTCCAGCTCCTCTGCTCCTGGCGGTGCTGGCTCCCTCTGCTGTGGCGGCTGGGCATGTGCACGCCGTGCTGCCTTCAGCAGCATAGCGAGAGGCTGCTGGGGGACACCAGCATCCTGCCCTTCTCCCCCCCAAAAATTCTCAGGGGGTTGAGCCTGTAACTCCTCCCCTTCTGGCTCTTGGGGCTGAACCAGCAGGCATTTTCCCTCTGCTGGTGGCTTGGGTCCCAGGGCTGTGGAAGCCCCGACTTGCCTCCCTTTGGGCTGTGGACGCCCCGACTCCTCCCTTTTGGGCTGTGGACGCCCCGACTCCTCCCTGTTGGGCTGTGGACGCCCCGACTCCTCCCTGTTGGGCTGTGGACGCCCCGACTCCTCCCTGTTGGGCTGTGGACGCCCCGACTCCTCCCTGTTGGGCTGTGGACGCCCCGACTCCTCCCTGTTGGGCTGTGGACGTTCGGGCTCCCCCCACTCAGGCGTAGGACGTTCGGGCTCCTCCCACTCAGGCGTAGGACGTTCGGGCTCCTCCCACTCAGGCGTAGGACGTTCGGGCTCCTCCCACTCAGGCGTAGGATGTTCGGGCTCCTCCCACTCAGGCGTAGGACGTTCGGGCTCCTCCCACTCAGGCGTAGGACATTCGGGCTCCTCCCACTCAGGCGTAGGACATTCGGGCTCCTTCCGCTTGGGCTCCTCCCATTTGGGCTGTGGATGCTCAGGCTCCTCCCATTTGGGCTGTGGAGGCAAAACCAGCAGGCATTCACCCTCTGCTGGTGGAGATGGGGACAGCAGGTACTCACCCTCTGCTGGTGGAGATGTGGACAGCAGGTACTCACCCTCTGCTGGTGGAGATGGGGACAGCAGGTACTCCTCTGCTGGTGGTCCTGCTACCTGGGCTGCTGTTCCATTTATGGTTGCCTCCAGGTAGTTGAGGACAAACTCCACACCCTCCTCCAAGGTGTTTGGGGTGTGTTCCTGCTGATATGCCTCCCATCTCTCACTGTCCATCATCCACAGGACCCGGACGACTATGGGCAGAGACTGGGCCTCCAGCCCAGCATTCTCTAGGAACCAGTCCCGCCATTTTGTGGCGTCTTCTGCCATTATATATATATATATATATATATTTATTTATTTTTTTTTTTTTTTTAAACAGACCCCTCCTGGTCTGACGCTTGGAGGCGCGGCTATCCCACCACTGCCACCACGTGTCACAAAGACGGCCAGAGTGGGTGGCGTCAGACCAGACAGGAATACACAGACAGAGACGGTGGTTGTGATGAGCTGAGTGCAATGGCTGCACTCAGCGTTTAATAACAAATAAAAGGTTTTAAACAGTACACAAAACAGGACACGGCACTATATGCCAAAATAAAAGGACAAACAAAACGGACTAGACAGTGCACAACACACAGACGAACAAACACGGTGAGTGAAAACACTTTAACTATTATTATTCTTCTTCTTATTATTACCTCCGTCTCCAATCCCGTTCTCCACTCACCGAACACCTAACCACGAGTGCATGCTACGTGCATCTATATATACTATTGTGCTGGGATTCAATTACTAATTAATTATTCACTTGAATCCCAGCACGTGAATTAATTCTGTGCAACCCCGTGCTCACATATTACATTTAACCAGCACGTGAAGTGATTTGTGCCCTCCTCGTGCCTAAATATAAATCTACACTTTCTAAATACACGTGAAACACAGACCCGTTTATATCCCGTGTACCAATGACTATACACCAACATTTACACACGCAACACGCAACACATAACACACAAATGCACACAGGGGCGGGGCGCATTGCCACACCCGTGTACCAATCTCTATACACCAACATTTAACACACCACACGCAACATACAACACATAACACACAAATGCACACAGGGGCGGGGCACATTGCCACAAGCGTAAACTAGACAATTGTATTGTAGAGAGTTGCGTCATTCTGGGCTGCAGTGAGATTGATAGAATTGAACACCAGACAATGCATTCACTTTAGTTTTGTAGATTCCAAAACACACCCTTTTAATGATGTCATTTATGACCCTTCCTCACTATACCTGTATGTGGCAAGTCTCCAAGCCTCACACACATTCCTTTGCATGTGTTATCTCTGAGATTCTCCCATCCCCCCCCCCCCCCCCATGCAACCAAACAGAGCAGAACAGGGGACCCCCTTCATAAATGGTCAGATTTGCTCTCCCTCTAGTCAAACTGCAGTTTATTGAGACAGACCCTGCATTCCAAAATACCCCACCTGAACTCTGTGATCAATGTCTCTCCATTGAAAGTACCATACATTCCAAATATTCTAACAATATGAATGTGGACTATCAAATTGCCTTACATTCCTCCCTTAGATGCTCTAAATATAATATATGAGAGTATCTCACCATCATACACAGGACATAATAGTTTATATTCAATTACATAACAGTGATACAAAATAATACAAACTTTATCAAAAGTAGTGATTTATAAGGAATTGATTTAAGACTGAATTTAATCCCAGCGACAAGCTTCTGTCTTAGGTTGTCTAGATGCATTCTAGATCTTACCTGTCTTCAAATACCTGCCATCGATAGGGTTATTACATCAATAATTCATATAATCAACAACTCCTTAAGATAGAAGTCTTTCTGTGTGAATTCAAATTATTTCACCATAATACTAGTGAATAATTCGATGAAGATATAGAAACATCATCAGTGTGATTACAGAAATAGTTCAACTCAAGGTTACTGCTCCCTTAGACGGAAAATCCCAGTATGTATTTTTGTACAGAAATTCCAAATTTCCTTCATGTATGAATTCATCAATTTTGTCTTGATGAGCGTCCACTTTAACCTGTATTTCTGCTGAATGTACCTTTATCCCTTCTTCCTCTCCCAGTAGTTGTTTCAATCTATCTGTAATTTCAGGAAAGGGATTCACTTGAAGCTTATTGGAATCATAGGTGTCAGCAGCATGAATCATCATTCTCTTTAGCATAGAGGGAAAAAACATATTTTCCATGTACAGATGTTTAACAGGTGTAACACAAAAATAGACATTCTAAAGTTATTACAGATTTGATTTCTTACAATTTTTCACATTTGTAGTAAAACAGTATTTTAACATTTGTGTCTGTAAAAATAAATTCTTCCAGAATCCATATTCCAGACCATATCAACCTTATGTTCACATCAGATTGATTTAAACTAACATAAAAAATGATCACTCTACATTGAATAAGTACTATAATAGTGTATGAATACTTAACTATCTATCTGCAACAATAGTAAACAATTACCCCTTTTCTTCTTAATTATGCAATTTGTGAGGGTCTGGAACCAACTCCCCAGTAATGTTGTTGAAGCTGAAACCCTGGAATTCTTCAAGAAGCTGCTTGATGAGATTCTGGGATCAATAAGCTACTAACAACCAAACGAGCGAGATGGGCTGAATGGCCTCCTCTCGTTTGTAAACTTTCTTATGTTCTTATGTTCTAAACTCCATTACATCTTGTGGTATGCTTTACAATTCCCCGCAAACGCAAAAAAAATTACATATTTATATTGCTAACCCATTGTTACAAATAACATTAACATACATTTCCCTTCAGAAGAAAATCAAGTGCAGTATTAATCCTTTTGATAACATCTGATTTAATTTCAACCTTGACTTTTCATCTTTACCTGGTGATGTCTGCCTACATGATGCAGTCTGTGTGAGAGAAGAAATGTTTGCTTCTTTTATTTCAACCATTTGTTTCATCATAAAAGTATGATTATTAATTCACAAGATCTCTGTTGAAACATACAAAGTGCAAATCCTCCATTTGTCTCAACACAAACAAATATCTTATTGTAATTAGAACATCACCCATTGAAAAATGAAACTACAATTGGCAATGCGTTTCCTGAATTTTCATTGCAGTTCCAAGAACCACCACCGAGTGTCAGTGTATAACATGTATTGTATACACAGCACTCTGAACAATTCCTTTTGTACCCTCGCTACAAAGTATTTACCATGCTAGCTAGTTCTCCTAAGATGTAATACTCACTAGCCCTGTACTACTGTACCTTGTGTTCCCTAACCCAGAACCCAGAACTCAATACTCAGAACAAACATTGAAGCAATCAGTCACAAGCCACCTAGACCATGGATTATGCCTTTGTTCACAAAATTTACCAAAGGAATGTTCTCATGGACCCCAAAATAAGCAAGAGAGAGATATGTCTCCCAACAGCTACTACAGCACCACTTTTCATTTCCATAATCCATTGATGCATTTCTGCTGTAACAATATTCTCTTTCATTCATTCTCATTACACTGGTCCAATCACACCCTCCATATTTTTTCTCCAACATATACATATACATACATGTCAGCCAGGCACCCAGTCTAAGGTTACAAGTTCCCACTATGCTTGTTCTAGACCAAAGATTAATTTATTTCTTTAAAACAATTGAATCTTACAATATGTTCTATTCACTATAAAACTCATTATATGTTGTGTCTTCTATATATCTTCTAATTGAAATTTATTACCCCTCTCTGCAGCTGAACAAATACCCTTGTCTGCATAGTTGCTTTTTCTCTCTCCCGCAACACATCCAGACTCCTTATCTGTTTATCAGAGAGCTAAACTTCAATCCTATTGCATCTCCATAGCAATCCACATGTTTATATATTACAAGACATCCAGACTCCTAACACTCTTCCAGTTGTCTAAACTAATGAACGTTTCATTTGTAAGCACACCAGACAATTGTTCAAAATATGTATCACAAAATGCATATTACACGCCCCCCTTTCGGTTGCTTACAAAATATACAATTTCAGACTGCAACCAAATATGTTCCTACCATCTCCTGTGGAACCCATCCATATCTCTTTAAATTTATCATTGCCAATTTGAAACTACAACAGTGTTTTTGTTGCCCAAAATACTTTATCATTGAACCACTCAAGTGTAATAGTATCTTCCATATGTTATGCAGAAACATCCCCACTCGATGGCTTCTTGCCCTCTAACCTCATAATCTACTCCTTCAAATCATGAAGCTGCTTAACAAGTCCTTTTGTAAGGACTAAACTTCCCCAGCTGTTTTAATTACTAAATATACTGTATATGGGCAAACAGAAAAACGAAAAATAATTAAAAAAAATAAATGAAATAGGGCTCCCGAGTGGTGCATCCAGGAAAGGTGCTCCACGTGGGTGCAGGATGCGCTCTATAGTCTGCAAGTCGCGAGTTCGAATCCAGGCTTTTCCTTTGCCGATCGAGGACGGGAGCTTCCAAGGGGACGTTGTACAATTGGCTGAGCGTCGCCCGGGGGGAGGAAGGGTTAGGTCAGCCAGGGTGTTCTCGGCTCACCCACGCACCAGCGACCCCTGTGGTCTGGCCGGGCGCCTGCAGGCTTGCCTGTAAGCTGCCCGAGAGCTGCGTTGTCCTCCGACGCTGTAGCTCTTGGGTGGCTGCACGGTGAGTCTGCAGTGTGAAAAAAAGCAGTCGGCTGACGGCACACGCTTCGGAGGACAGCGTGTGTTCATCTTCGCCCTCCCGAGTCAGCGCAGGGGTGGTAGCGGTGAGCCGACCGTAATAAAATAATTGGCCATTCCAAATTGGGAGAAAATAATAAAAAATAATTGGCAACGACTACATTTTGAAAAAAAAAAAAAATGAAAGAATAATGAAATGTGTATTAAATTAAACAAGTTTAGAAATAATAGTTCCCTATCCTTTAAAAAACCCAAATGCACAAACACATGTTCTGCTGCATTCCTTTTACAAAAAAAATTGCTTTAAAGTTATTTCAATGGTAGTCGACTTTAACCACCAAAACAAATTCAAAGCAATACAAAAGTATTTGCCTTCAGCACCATTACAATGTATTACCAATTTGTAATATAACTTGGTTTAGTCCAAATCATATGATCAAAATAAGATGAATTTTTGTTTTAAACAGAATGTATTTATGTATAATGAGTACTCTTGAGATAGATGGTATTATGTATACTCTCTCTCTCTCTCTCTCGCTCGCTCAGTGAAATTCCATATTACATGCTTTGCAGTGAGATGTGAAAATCAATGATAGCTAAACATGACGACTTGAGAATACAGTACATGCAATTGCACTGATAACTGCTTCCCACACCATTTTGTTAACTATTTTAATAATACCAATGTTTCATGTAATCTAAAACCAAAATATGTATGCATGATTCTTGAAAACAAAAAAAACCTCACAAAACAAACAAGCAGGCACTTACAAACAGTAACAAACATACAAACAGGGCAGCAGTGTGGAGTAGTGGTTAGGGCTCTGGACTCTTGACCGGAGGGTCGTGGGTTCAGTCCCAGGTGGGGGACACCGCTGTTGTACCCTTGAGCAAGGTACTTTACCTAGATTGCTCCAGTAAAAACCCAACTGTATAAATGGGCAATAGTATGTAAAAATAATGTGATAGTTTGTAACAATTGTAAGTCGCCCTGTATAAATGGGTAATGGGAGTTGTAGTTATTTTACAGCATGGTGAAGGGATTCAGTGGCATGCAAAAACTGAGTAGGTACTGTCATTATAAACTCTATTTCTATATGTGATTGTTTCTGTAATTTTAATAATGCTCTTAAAATATTTTTTATGGCACACTGGTAGGTGTCTTCAGTTTCCTAGCCGCTGCCTCGCTGGTTTTACATGTCATGTTTTGAAAAGCATATCATTGAAATTACTAATGGCTTATTTTACTAAAATAAACCCCCTTTCACACAAACGTTCAAATTTAAAAGCAGGCTGGTGGACTGCAACTTACTAAATACTTTCATCTAAATGAATAACTTAGGACAGTGGTTTTCAAACCTTTTAGGCCCCATACCCCTTTCCAAAAAGTCTACCGCATACCCCCGTCTGAGATAGGGTCATAATATACTGATGAAAACAGAAAAAAATGGTATTTTCTAATTACTAGGCTTAATTACTTATTAATGTTAACTGATTTTTTTAAAATGCTTACCTACCAATGTGATTGACATGCCTGCTTTTTGTCACAGATTTCAGTAAAACTACACCCTGATTAGTAAACAATGCAGCCCACACACAAGGGTATGTTATTCTGTATTTTAAAATGAACGAATAGGACTTCAAGTTGCAAAAAAAATGTAAGCGGGTCATTAAAAAAATAAATAAATAAACACGCCTTGATTTGCTGGCTCAGAAGCCACACAGGGAAGGAGGAGGGGCTAGAGTCCAGCCAGTTACTGTTCATGGAAAAATGTATGGCAAGCCAAATTATCATTTAGAGATATCTCAAATTCATTTATAGATATCTCTAAATATTTGAAGATATCTCTAAATCATTTCAAAATATGTGAAGATATCTCTAAATCATTTTAAGATATCTAAAATACATTTATTGATGACTCAAAATGGTTTACAGATCTTTAAATGCAACTTTAAATGAGATATCTAAAATGCATTTTCAGATATCTTTAAATCATCTTAGGATATCTCTAAATGTTTTTGAGATATCTTTAAATACTTTTCAGATATCTCTAAATAACATCCTGTTCATTTAAAAATGTCTCTAAATCATTTAAAGATATCTCTAAATCATTTGAAGATATATTTAAATAACTTCCTGTTCATTTAGAGATATCTCTAAATTATTTCCTGTTCATTTGAAGATAGCTCTAAATCATTTGAAGATATATTTAAATAGCTTCCTGTTCATTTGACGATATCTCTAAATCATTTGAAGATATCTTCAAATGAACAGGAAGCCATTTCAAGATGTCTGGAAATGACTTCCTGTGAAAATGCTCTATGTTTTCAATGGACTTCCTGTCCATTTTAAAGATATCTTCAAATGAACAGGAAGTTATTTAGAGATATCTCTAAATGAACAGGAAGCTATTTGAAGATATCTACAAATGATTTACAGTTATCTCTAAATGAACAGGATGTTATTTGCAGATATCTTCAAATGATTTAAAGATATCTTTAAATGAACAGGAAGTTATTTAGAGATATATTTAAATGATTTAGAAATCTAGAGATTTAGAGAACCCTCATTTTAAGATATCTCTAAATGACAGTTTGGCGTGCCATGCTAGCACAATCCATATGGTTACCATAGTATTTAAAGATATCTGTAAATCCATTTGAGATGTCTTTATTTCATTTTTAGATATCTCAAATTGATTTACAGATATATTTAAATTAATTTTAGATATCTTAAAAACTGCACAATTAAAGATATCCGGAATTCAATTTGAGATATCTGGAAATGTTTTACAGATATCTCTAAATATTTCAAGATATGTTAAAATGCAATTTGAGATATCTCTAAATGATCATTTGGCTTGCCATAAAACTGCTGGTAAACTAACAAAATTAAATTAAATTAAAAACGGAAAATGCTGTGTAAAATTATTTCAAAATCCAGACCAATAAGTATGGCAAAACGAGTACAAAAACAAGTTATGCTTTTGAAAAACAAAACTGGGGTTCTAATTTAAAACAAAATCAGAAAGGAATTCTCAACAAAAGTCGCGCATTTCTATCAACAAATGCAGAAGTTAGAGAGAAAACAGTTATCGTTGCACACGAGAGGTGGACATTTAAAATGCTGTGTGTGTCTTGTGCAGTATCGAATCCAGCCACAATAAGCACATTGTTTTGAAGTGAATATTTCCAAAAGCTGAATTTGATGAAAGTAGAAAGGTAACATTTATATCATGCAGTCAAAAATGACTTTTAGCAAATTGCTTCCATGTTCGTGTTTAGTGTAGTCGTCTGTTCATGTGAATCCGCTGCCAGACAGCTTGTTGATGGGCACTCGCTGTATGATATGAACACACTCAATAGGTCTGGAGTAGGGAATCCAATTCCAGACACTTCCGAATCCCAGGAGTTAGGGATTATTATTATTATTATTATTATTATTATTATTATTATGATGATGATGATGATGATGATGATTATGCCGCAATTCCTTTTTTGTAATAATAATAGCGTGCCTTTGCTTTTATTAGCCTAACAGTTAACGGCGTACACGCGTAGGCTAATCAATCACTCGACAAAGGAGTTCTTCAACGAATTAGTCACAGTGAAAAAACACACAAAGCACTGCGAGTAAAGATAACACAGTCGTGTCGCTGCAGCTCCAGCGCGGTGATTTCACTGTCTAAGCAGGGCGGCACACATGCTCAACTCAATAATACTGTGATTTAAAAACATATAAACATAGATACAACACACTGAACTGATCCAACTTCAAACGCTGAACATTTAAACTCCAGAAAGTAAACGTGTCTAGTAAATACTACACATTTTTAAAAGAAGCAACATCATACAATGATTTCTTTTTCTTTTTCGCCTACAGACTGCAGAACCCCCGCCCCACTGTTTAAATCTGTAATGTAGACATGTGCGCTCAACGCTCACTCGCTGTCAGCAGCCGGCTGGGTGTTTATAGAGTTAACCTCGCCCAGCAGAAAGGAAACGTTCACCAGCACGGCTGTGCTTTTATTTGAAAGGAGATTCAACATTGTTAATTAGATTGTTAAGTCGCAAAGTACTTTGTGGTAAAAAAAGAAAGAACATCCTTTGTCCGTCGTTATAGGATTTTTCTCGCATACACACTGGGGGTACGCGTACCCCAGTTTGAAAACCGCTGAGTTAGAAAAACGTCTTGATCAATTAGTGCTAATTGCAGTGAATATACGATTATATAAAGCAAGAGTTTACGACCCAGATATTCAAGCGGTTTGCGCATCGCAAATGGCCATTATGTGTCATATTCGAAACTTCTTTTGCGTGCCACAATCCGTTTTGCACTGAAACTGTAGCTTATTTATATATTTGTGGGGGTGGGCATGCACCTTCGGGGGTGCCAGTGGGTGTGTTAAGTAAGTGCGCGGCTCAGAGCGGCTCAGTAAAAGAATAAACTTAACGACTCGTTCAGTTCCGCTCCCGCTGAGCCGCTCCTGAGCATTTCTCATCAGGGATCAGAGGGAGCGGACGGAATGGACACCTGCAGGAAACAAGTGGAGATGAGAGGCAGGATTGACAAACACGTTTGTCAAGAATGATGAACTGGTTTCGATTTATGAAGTTATGTATTATGTATTATAATAAGATGGTAAAAATTGTTGTTTTCGAATTTGTATAATTTAATTTCATTTTTTTTAAATATAGAGCTGTTTTATAGTTATTAATGTATTATTATTAGGCTTGTAGTATTAATATTATTCATAATTCTCATTATTAACGTCGGTATTGCCGGTATTAAACACAGCCAGATATGAGGTTCAGTCCAAACAGAGCGCCGAACTCAGCGAGGTACAGCAGGGGACAGTAACTTCACACGGGCCATTTTATCTACCATCACCTCAGAAACACAAACAAGCAAATAATTATTATTCGCCATTTTTAAAAGTCGCTCAGCGCTCTGGTGGAGCAGAGCGTTAAGTCATTTAAATCTGCTCAGTGTGCTTTCTGAGCGGCTCTCACTCTGAGCGGCTCACTTACTTAACGCGCCCAGTGCTACCGATGTGTGTTGAGCTTTGATTCTGCATTCCATGTGCAGGTTCCATGTGAGTGTAGACTCGTGTGAGGAATATTGGTATGTACTGTACACCTATGATAGCTGCTTGGCAGAGTATTGTTAACAGTCCATTGTCGTGTAGTATCCCAATTCTGCACATTCACACGTAGCTTTGTGCATTTCTGCAATATTGGTATTGAATGTGCAGGTGGTTTTGCGAGGCACAAACACATTTGAAAATGAGCGGAAAACTGCTATTTTCCAACTTCGCGCAACTGTTTTGTGCCTTGTCGGAACATATATTTTTTTGTGCAAAAGCACACATTTTTGCGAGGCACAAATTTTGCAAGGGGATTGCGCATCGCTTCCAATATCTGGGCCTACAGCCACGTCGCGTATTCACAACTCGATAATTAGTAAAAAAAATAAAATAATAAAAATAACAACTTAAAACATTCTTCGATTGGGTTTCATTCTTTTCTTTGTGCAAATAATTGTCATTTTTTGTCGGTTGCTCAGAAAATAATGTTTTATATTAAAAGGACAACACGTTTTTAGATCAGAGAAAGCTTTGTGTGGGGTGCATGCTGGGAGTGTGTTATCATGACTGTATGTTATTCTATAAAAACAACAACAACGTTTTAAGGTCATTCTGAATAGCGTTGTGTACTAGCTGTCTTTTATTAAAATACATGTATTTATTGTTTTTAGATAGATTTCCAGGAAAAAAACAAATAAATGAGTTAGCACTGCCCCCATTAACCCACAATGAAAGGTACATAGTATCTAAATATAGACCTCGTGGGAACTTATGTTTGTGGTGCAATAAAATCATAAAAACAGTTTAATTTTTTTAGTTCATTATTTAATTGTGAAGTTGAAAAAAAAATTGACGTCCTAATTATTCAACTGAATTGAAAAAGTCATTCGTATTATTTTACATATTTATATCTGGTAATATATCTTCTTCTTTTTAATGTTAGTCCATTTATTTTAATGGGTTTTGGCTTTCCTGACACTCAAATTAACTCTGCTTGTCTTGCAATGATTAAGAACTGTTAACCAATTAAAACGGAGATCACGTTTTATGAAATGTAAAAATGGCAATCTAAGAACACAAGTCGCTCTTGTATCAAAGAGGATGTATTTTCTTAGAACAGCTCATCTTTGAAAGCGTACTGTGCATTCTAGATAATTTACCGTAACAAAAGATGTATGTATTTTACGCTGGTGAACAAATCCTTACCTGGTTAACTTAAAGCACTAGTTCTGATAAACAATTGAAACAAAAAGAAACTTTCCACATGTTCATCTTTTTTTTTTTTTTATTCCACACCTCTTGTCGTATTATAGATTATAGTACACCTTGCTGTAGGAGGTGGGGCTGCTCTTAAAATCACTGTAAACTGAAATCCTGTTGACTCTGTGGTGATTGAAGATCTCCAGGCACCCCTGATCGTATTGTATAGTATAGTATAGTATAGTATAGTATAGTGCACTGTGCTGTATGAGGAGGGCTGCTCTTAAAATCACTGTAAACTGAAATCCTGTTGACTCTGTGGTGATTGAAGATCTCCAGGCACGTTCTCGATCAAGTGTGCAGGTGTCAGCCCCTGATTGTCTGCTCAATGCTGGCCTGGTTAAACTGAAATACCTCCCTTCTGCTTATTCACCCCTATGCTGGCTCATTTACTTTTCACAGACTCCACTTCCTGTAGCCCTGTGTTACATGGGGGCAGGACCATTCTGAGAATGAGCTGCTCTAGAATGTTATCCTGTCTCAGTCTGTGAGTCTTTCACTCTGGCAGTTGCCAGTATTTTAATAATGGTTTTGTTTTTTTTTGTTTTTCAGGGTTTTGTGTGCCCGCTTACAATCAGATTAGAAAACACGTGTTTGTGAATACTCAGAAGAGCTGGTCTGAAGCTCAGACGTACTGTAGAGAGAAGCACACAGACCTGGCCACTGTGCACAGCCAGGAAGATACACAGCAGCTCTTAAATATTGCAGGAGCTTCTCTCATTACTGATTCCTGGATCGGGCTGTATCGTGATGACACACAGAACTGGCAGTGGTCTAACGGCTATGATGTCATCTACAAAAGCTGGACGGAAGACCTCTTCTGTGCTTCAATCAATTCAGTGGGACTGTGGGAGGACAGAGTCTGCTTTGAGACGAAAGCTTTCATGTGCTACCAAGGTAAAGATTTAACTGTTTTACATTGCGATACTTATCTATCTATCTATCTATTATTATTATTATTATTATTATTATTATTATTATTATTATACATAGGGACTGATAATTTTCCTGTAAACTTCAGTATTTTACAGTCTTATTATAAGCCTACATGGTGGTGGTGTCAGACCCCTGTATAGTAAGATTCCCCTGTATAATATTCTCATGTATAATAAGATTCTCATGTATAATAAGATTCCCCTGTATAATAAGATTCTCTTATACAATAAGATTCCCCTGTATAAGATTCTCGTGTATAATAAGATTCTCATGTATAATAAGATTCCCCTGTATAAGATTCTCGTGTATAATAAGATTCTCATGTATAATAAGATTCCCCTGTATAATAAGATTCCCCTGTATAATAAGATTCTCATGTATAATAAGATTCTCGTGTATAACAAGATTCCCCTGTATAATAAGATTCCCCTGTATAATAAGATTCTCATGTATAATAAGATTCCCCTGTATAATAAGATTCCCCTGTATAATAAGATTCTCATGTATAATAAGATTCCCCTGTATAATAAGGTTCTCGTGTACAATAAGATTCCCCTGTATAATAAGATTCTCGAGTATGATTCTCGTGTATAATAAGATTCCCCTGTATAATAAGATTCCCCTGTATAATAAGATTCCCCTGTATGATAAGATTCTCGTGTATAAGATTCTCATGTATAATAAGATTCCCGTGTATAATAAGATTCTTGTGTACAATAAGATTCCCCTGTATAATAAGATTCTCGTGTATAATAAGATTCCCCTGTATAATAAGATTCCCCTGTATAATAAGTTCTCATGTATAATAAGATTCCCCTGTATAATAAGATTCCTGTGTATAATAAGATTCCCCTGTATAATAAGATTCTCGTGTACAATAAGATTCCCCTGTATAATGAGATTCTCGTGTATAAGATTCCCCTGTATAATAAGATTCTCGTGTATAACAAGATTCCCCTGTATAATAAGATTCCCCTGTATAATAAGATTCTCGTGTACAATAAGATTCTCGTGTATAACAAGATTCCCCTGTATAATAAGATTCCCCTGTATAATAAGATTCCCCTGTATAATAAGATTCTCGTGTATAAGATTCCCCTGTATAATAAGATTCTCGTGTATAACAAGATTCCCCTGTATAATAAGATTCTCGTGTATAAGATGCCCCTGTATAATAAGATTCTCGTGTATAACAAGATTCCCCTGTATAATAAGATTCCCCTGTATAATAAGATTCTCGTGTACAATAAGATTCCCCTGTATAATAAGATTCTCGTGTATAAGATTCCACTGTATAATAAGATTCTCGTGTATAACAAGATTCCCCTGTATAATAAGATTCCCCTGTATAATAAGATTCTCGTGTACAATAAGATTCTCGTGTATAACAAGATTCCCCTGTATAATAAGATTCCCCTGTATAATAAGATTCCCCTGTATAATAAGATTCTCGTGTACAATAAGATTCCCCTGTATAATAAGATTCTCGTGTATAAGATTCCCCTGTATAATAAGATTCTCGTGTACAATAAGATTCCCCTGTATAATAAGATTCCCCTGTATAATAAGATTCTCATGTATAATAAGATTCCCCTGTATAATAAGGTTCTCGTGTACAATAAGATTCCCCTGTATAATAAGATTCTCGTGTATAAGATTCCCCTGTATAATAAGATTCTCATGTATAATAAGATTCCCCTGTATAATAAGATTCCCCTGTATAATAAGATTCTCATGTATAATAAGATTCCCCTGTATAATAAGGTTCTCGTGTACAATAAGATTCCCCTGTATAATAAGATTCTCGAGTATGATTCTCGTGTATAATAAGATTCCCCTGTATAATAAGATTCCCCTGTATAATAAGATTCCCCTGTATGATAAGATTCTCGTGTATAAGATTCTCGTGTATAAGATTCTCATGTATAATAAGATTCCCGTGTATAATAAGATTCTTGTGTACAATAAGATTCCCCTGTATAATAAGATTCTCGTGTATAATAAGATTCCCCTGTATAATAAGATTCCCCTGTATAATAAGTTCTCATGTATAATAAGATTCCTGTGTATAATAAGATTCCCCTGTATAATAAGATTCTCGTGTACAATAAGATTCCCCTGTATAATGAGATTCTCGTGTATAAGATTCCCCTGTATAATAAGATTCTCGTGTATAACAAGATTCCCCTGTATAATAAGATTCCCCTGTATAATAAGATTCTCGTGTACAATAAGATTCTCGTGTATAACAAGATTCCCCTGTATAATAAGATTCCCCTGTATAATAAGATTCCCCTGTATAATAAGATTCTCGTGTATAAGATTCCCCTGTATAATAAGATTCTCGTGTATAACAAGATTCCCCTGTATAATAAGATTCTCGTGTATAAGATTCCCCTGTATAATAAGATTCTCGTGTATAACAAGATTCCCCTGTATAATAAGATTCCCCTGTATAATAAGATTCTCGTGTACAATAAGATTCCCCTGTATAATAAGATTCTCGTGTATAAGATTCCCCTGTATAATAAGATTCTCGTGTATAACAAGATTCCCCTGTATAATAAGATTCCCCTGTATAATAAGATTCTCGTGTACAATAAGATTCTCGTGTATAACAAGATTCCCCTGTATAATAAGATTCCCCTGTATAATAAGATTCCCCTGTATAATAAGATTCTCGTGTACAATAAGATTCCCCTGTATAATAAGATTCTCGTGTATAAGATTCCCCTGTATAATAAGATTCTCGTGTACAATAAGATTCCCCTGTATAATAAGATTCTCGTGTATAAGATTCCCCTGTATAATAAGATTCTCGTGTACAATAAGATTCCCCTGTATAATAAGATTCTCGTGTACAATAAGATTCCCCTGTATAATAAGATTCCCCTGTATAATAAGATTCTCGTGTATAATAAGATTCCCCTGTATAATAAGATTCTCGTGTATAATAAGATTCCCCTGTATAATGAGATTCTTGTGTACCATAAGGTTGATGACAAAACTGCTCAAACAAACTCTACTACCAGTACATGAACACAGCAATCATCCAACTCCACTTCAAAATCAAGCTCATGTTCTACTCTGATTCTTAGTGATCATGTGGTTTTCTGTGGCAGTATGTCATCTGAAACCGAGTTCTACAATGTCAGTCTCTTATGTCACCATCTATTATAATAAATAATATATACCACAACTGTGCATATAAGCCTGTTATTCTATCTTGGGTTTCTGGTGACATTGATAGAATTACAGCCTTAGTATGCACATTTTGGTGTTTATTATTATTATTATTATTATTATTATTATTATTATTATTAATTGAGCAATTAAAAACTCAGGTGTAGTTTTCTTTATAGGTTTCAGGATAATGTCTAGATTTCTCAGAAGGCCATTGTGCCAGAAGTATTGTAACATTTCTATTTGGTTCATTTACTCCAGATTTAGTGTGGCTTATGTATTTGTAAGGTAAATTACTCCAAATGCATCTAATTAAGTGCTTATTACCATAATAATCCAGCCATTCTCAGAAAAAAGAAAAGGCATCTTTTAAACAACGATTGTCTGTATGAAGGTATGTAGTAGGGCTGGGCAACGATATGAACGCTGCATATCGATATAGTGCACGCATTTCAATATCAATATAGATAAGTTCTAAGTCTTCCAAAGCACAGAAACATAACAACACAATTGCAATAACAAATTATATATATACAGTACTGTGCAAAAGTTTTAGGCAGGCGTGAAAAAATGCTGTAAAGTAAGAATGCTTTCAAAAATAGACATGTTAATAGATTATATTTATCAATTAACAAAATGCAAAGTGAGTGAACAGAAGAAAAAACTACATCAAATCAATATTTGGTGTGACCACCCTTTGCCTTCAAAACAGCATCAATTCTTCTAGGTACACTTGCACACAGTTTTTGAAGGAACTCGGCAGGTAGGTTGGCCCAAACATCTTGGAGAACTAACCACAGTTCTTCTGTGGATTTAGGCAGCCTCAGTTGCTTCTCTCTCTTCATGTAATCCCAGACAGACTCGATGATGTTGAGATCAGGGCTCTGTGGGGGCCATACCATCACTTCCAGGACTCCTTGTTCTTCTTTACGCTGAAGATAGTTCTTAATGACTTTTGCTGTATGTTTGGGGTCGTTGTCATGCTGCAGAATAAATTTGGTGCCAACCAGATGCCTCCCTGATGGTATTGCATGATGGATAAGTATCTGCCTGTACTTCTCAGCATTGAGGAGACCATTGATTCTGACCAAATCCCCAACTCCATTTGCAGAAATGCAGCCCCAAACTTGCAAGGAACCTCCACCATGCTTCACTGTTGCCTGCAGACACTCATTCATGTACCGCTCTCCAGCCCTTCGGCGAACAAACTGCCTTCTGCTACAGCCAAATATTTCAAATTTTGACTCATCAGTCCAGAGCACCTGCTGCCATTTTTCTGCACCCCAGTTCCTGTGTTTTCGTGCATAGTTGAGTCGCTTGGCCTTGTTTCCACGTCGGAGGTATGGCTTTTTGGCCGCAAGTCTTCCATGAAGGCCACTTCTGACCAGACTTCTCCGGACAGTAGATGGGTTTACCAGGGTCCCACTGTTTTCTGCTAATTCTGAGCTGATGGCACTGCTGGACATCTTCCGATTGCGAAGGGAAGTAAGCATGATGTGTCTTTCATCTGCTGCAGTAAGTTTCCTTGGCCGACCACTGCGTCTACGGTCCTCAACGTTGCCCGTTTCTTTGTGCTTCTTCAAAAGAGCTTGGACAGCACATCTGGAAACCCCTGTCTGCCTTGAAATTTCTGCCTGGGAGAGACCTTGCTGATGCAGTATAACTACCTTGTGTCTTGTTGCTGTGCTCAGTCTTGCCATGGTGTGTGACTTTTGACAGTAAACTGTCTTCAGCAACCTCACCTTGTTAGCTGAGTTTGGCTGTTCCTCACCCAGTTTTATTCCTCCTACACAGCTGTTTCTGTTTCAGTTAATGATTGTGTATAATTTGGTATAATTGTTTAATCATACACCTGACTATATGCCTACAAAATCCCTGACTTTGTGCAAGTGTACCAAGAAGAATTGATGCTGTTTTGAAGGCAAAGGGTGGTCACACCAAATATGGATTTGATTTTGATTTTTCTTCTGTTCACTCACTTTGCATTTAGTTAATTGATAAATATAATCTATTAACATATCTATTTTTGAAAGCATTCTTACTTTACAGCATTTTTTCACACCTGCCTAAAACTTTTGCACAGTACTGTATATAATGTATATGTTAACAGATATGTACATATCGAGGGCTCAGAACCAGAGGGGTGTAAGTGACATTTTTGTCAAAATGGCATATTCTATATCAAAGTGAAGGTCTTGATGAGTTTGGGGTGCCATGTGTAAAAAAAACTTAAATCTTTTATTTTTTCCCAGATTTAACATATATATGTTTTTTAAATGTGTACATTCAGATATAATGCAGATATAATTTATAAATCTTATATATATAAATAAGACGTGCTCAAATTTGTTGGTACCCCTCCACAAAAAACGAAGAATGCACAATTTTCTCTGAAATAACTTGAAACTGACAAAAGTAATTGGCATCCACCATTGTTTATTCCATATTTAATAGAAATCAGACTTTGCTTTTGATTTTTTATTCAACATAATATTGTAAATAATAAAACAAATGAAAATGGCATGGACAAAAATGATGGGACCGCTAACCTGCAAACTGCTCCAGCTGTCTCAGGTTTGATGGGTGCCTTCTCCAGACTGCAAGTATCAGCTCTTTCCATAGATGTTCGATAGGATTCAGATCAGGACTCATAGAAGGCCACTTCGGAATAGTCCAATGTTTTGTTCTTATCCATTCTTGGGTGCTTTTAGCTGTGTGTTTTGGGTCATTATCCTGTTGGAGGACCCATGACCTGCGACTGAGACAGAGCTTTCTGACACTGGGCAGTACGTTTCGCTCCAGAATGCCTTGATAGTCTTGAGATTTCATTGTGCCCTGCACAGATTCAAGGCACCCTGTGCCAGGCGCAGCAAAGCAGCCCCAAAACACAACCAAGCCTCCTCTATGTTTCACTGTAGGTATGGTGTTCTTTTCTTTGAAAGCTTCATTTTTTCGTCTGTGAACATAGAGCTGATGTGACTTGCCAAAAAGCTCCAGTTTTGACTCATCTGTCCAAAGGACATTCTCCCAGAAGGATTGTGGCTTGTCAATATGCATTTTAGCAAATTCCAGTCTGGCTTTTTTATGTTTTTCTTTCAAAAGTGGAGTCCTCCTGGGTCTTCTTCCATGGAGCCCACTTTCGCTCAAAAAGCGACGGATGGTGCGATCAGAAACTGACGTACCTTCACCTTGGAGTTCAGCTTGTATCTCTTTGGCAGTTATCCTTGGTTCTTTTTCTACCATTCGCACTATCCTTCTGTTCAATCTGGGGTCAATTTTCCTCTTGCGGCCGCGCCCAGGGAGGTTGGCTACAGTTCGATGGACCTTAAACTTCTTAATAATATTTGCAACTGTTGTCACAGGAACATCAAGCTGCTTGGAGATGGTCTTGTAGCCTTTACCTTTACCATGCTTGTCTATTATTTTCTTTCTGATCTCCTCAGACAACTCTCTCCTTTGCTTTCTCTGGTCCATGTTCAGTGTGGTGCACACAATGATACCAAACAGCACAGTGACTACTTTTCTCCATTTAAATAGGCTGAATGACTGATTACAAGATTGGAGACATGTGTGATACTAATTAAAGAAACTAATTAGTTTGAAATATCACTATAATCCAATTATTTATTATCTTTTCTAAGGGGTACCAACAAATGTGTCCAGGCCATTTTAGAATATCTTTGTAGAATAAGCAATAATTCATCTCTTTTCACAGCTTCTTTGCTTTATTACCAAAGGCATGCAAGTATACATGATAAAATAGCTTTTAATTTCATCACTTTTCAGGAGGAATGAAGCATTATTTCAATGAGCTGTAAGGGTACCAACAAATTTGAGCACGTCTGTATATAAATGTAATCATTGCCAATTACTTTTTATTATTTTCTCCCAATTTGGAATGGCCAATTATTTTGTTATGCTCAGCTCACCGCTACCACCCCTGTGCTGACTCGGGAGGGCAAAGACGAACACACATGTCTTTTTTTTCCAGATTTAACTTAAATCTTGTATTTTTTCCCCAGATTTATAAATGTAGTGTATATAAATATCTTTTTATATATATATATATATATATATATATATATATATATATATATATATATATATATATATATATATATATATATATATATATATATATATACACACACACACACACACACACACACACATCGCCTTGCAAAAGTATTCACCCCCCTTGGACTTTTCCACATTTTGTAGTGTTACAACCTGGAATTAAAATGGATTTAATTAGGATTTTTTGTCACTGATCTACACAAAATAGTCCATAATGTCGAAGTGGGGAAAAAATCTACATATTTTTCAAAGTTATTTACAAATAAAAAACTGAAAAGTCTTGATTGCATAAGTATTCACCCCCTTTGCTGTGACACCCCTAAATAAGCTCTGGTGCAACCAATTGCCTTCAGAAGTCACATAATTAGTTGAATGGAGTCCACCTGTGTGCAATTAAAATGTCACATGATCTCAGATTAAATACACCTGTTTCTGGAAGAGTCTGTTAGACAGCATATCTAAACAAACAGCACCATGAAGACCAAAGAGCTTTGAAAACAAGTCCGGGATAAAGTTCTGGAGAAGCACCAGTCAGGGTTGGGTTATAAAAAAATATCCCAAACTTTGAACATCCCCCGGAGCACCGTTAAATCCATTATTAAAAAATGGAAAGAATATGGCACAACCGCGACTCTGCCTAGAGAAGACCATCCACCAAAACTCAGTGACCAGGTAAGGAGGGCATTAGTCAGAGAAGCAACCAAGAGGCCAATGGTAACTCTGAAGGAGCTGGAGAGATCCACAGCTGAGATAGAAGAAATCATCCATGGGACAACTATAACCCGGACGCTCCACAAAGCTGGACTTTATGGATGAGTGGCGAGAAGAAAGCCATTGTTGAAAAAACGCCATATCAAATCCCGTTTGGATTTTGCTAAAAGGCATGTGGAAGACACAGCAAACATGTGGAAAAAGGTTCTCTGGTCTGATGAGACCAAAATTGAACTTTTTGGCCTTAGCGCAAAACGCTATGTGTGGCGCAAAGCCAACACTGCTCATCACCCTGAGAACACCATCCCCACGGTGAAGCATGGTGGTGGCAGCATCATGTTATGGGGATGCTTTTCATCGGCAGGGACTGGGAAACTGGTCAGGATTGAGGGCAAGATGGATGGAGCCAAATACAGGGAAATTCTAGAGGAAAACCTGTTTCAGTCTGCAAGAGACCTGGGACTGGAGCGGAGGTTCACCTTCCAGCAGGACAATGACCCTAAACACACAGCCAAAGCTACACTGGAGTGGTTTAAAAACAAGAACCTGAATGTCTTAGAATGGCCCAGTCAAAGCCCAGACCTCAATCCGATTGAGAATCTGTGGCAAGACTTGAAAATTGCTGTTCACCAACGGTCCCCATCCAACTTGACAGCTTGAGCAATTTTGCCAAGAAGAATGGGCAAAAATTGCAGTATCCAGATGTGCAAAGATGGTAAAGACTCACCCAAAAAGACTCACCACTGTAATTGCTGCCAGAGGTGCTTCTACCAAGTATTGACTCAGGGGGTGAATACTTATGCAACCAACAAATGTCTTTTTTTTGTTTAATTAACGTTTGTGTCACAATAAAAAATACTTTGCACCTTCAAAGTGTTAAGTATGTTGTGTAAATCAAATGGTAAAAATCCCAATTAAATCCATTTTAATTCCAGGTTGTAACACTACAAAATGTGGAAAAGACCGAGGGGGGGGGGGTGAATACTTATGCAAGGCACTGTATATATATATATATATATATATATATATATATATATATATATACACACTACCGGTCAAAAGTTTTAGAACACCCCCATTTTTCCAGTTTTTATTGAAATTTAAGCAGTTCAAGTCCACTGAATAACCTGAAATGGTACAAAGGTAAGCTGTAAACTGCCAGAGGTTAAAAAAAAAAGTTTAGGTTACCAAAAACTGAAAAATAATTTACATTTCAGAGTTATACAAAAAGGCCTTTTTCATGGAACAAGTAATGGGTTAACAACTTACAGCTGTTCTGCAGCAATGGAAGTAAATTAAGTAAGAAAGTTGATGCTAACAATTCCTACAGGTGTCCCAACTTTTGTTGATTACTTACAAACCCTCTGTCTGTATAAAAGCAGTGTTGGAACAGACTGTGTTACTACACCCTCTTAAGTATTATTTGGACAGTATTGTACTGCAGGAAGTAGTATATTGCTCTCATAATGGCGAGAAAAAGGCAATTAACAAAGGAAGACAGACAGACCATTATAACCCTTAAAAGTGTAGGTCTTTCCTTGAGAGATATTGCAAAGAAAGCCAAGGTATCAGTGAGTACAGTTTCCTACACCATCAAAAGACACATGGAAACTGGAGGAAACTCTGACAGGAAGAAGTCTGGCCGACCCAAAGCCATAACAGAATCAGAAGACAAGTTTCTGAGAATCAACAGCTTGCGTGATAGGCGGCTCACAGAACAACAGCTTCAAGCACAGCTTAACACTGGTCGAAGTAAGCAAGTCTCAGTTTCAACTGTGAAGAGAAGACTTCAAGCTGCAGGTTTGACAGGTCGAGTGGCAGTAAGAAAGCCATTGCTAAGATGGCAAAATAAGAAAAAGAGGCTTGCCTGGGCCATGAAGCACCGCCAGTGGACTACTGAAGACTGGAAGAAGGTCTTATGGACCGATGAATCAAAATTTGAAATCTTTGGTTCATCACGCAGGGTTTTTGTACGCCGTTGAGTAGGCGAAAGGATGGTTCCTCGGTGTGTGACACCAACTGTCAAACATGGAGGAGGAAGCATGATGGTCTGGGGCTCTTTTGCTGGATCCAGAGTCAGCGACTTGCACAGAGTGAGTGGCACCCTGAACCAAAACTGCTACCACAGCATTTTGCAGCGCCCTGCAATACCCTCTGGTATACGCCTAGTTGGTCAGGGGTTCATCCTACAGCAAGATAATGACCCAAAACATACCTCCAGGCTATGTCAGAACTACCTTAGAAGAAAAGAACAAGACGGTAGGCTTCAAATCATGGAATGGCCAGCAGAGTCTCCAGACTGTTTGGGATGAACTGGACAGAAGGGTGAAAGCAAAGCAACCTACAAGTGCAACACATTTGTGGGAACTTCTGCAACAGTGTTGGGAAGAACTTTCCGAACAATATTTGATTTCCATTGTAGAAAGAATGCCACGAGTGTGTTTGGCTGTTATATCTGCAAAAGGTGGCTACTTTGATGAGTCAAAAATTTAGATTAAATTTTGTTAAACAAAACGATTCCATGACTTCTTTTTTATCTCCAATTGTTTATTTGTTCTATGCTTTAATTTCAGAGTACATTGAGACAATAAACTGCGTAAATTTCAATAAAAACTGGAAAAATGGAGGTGTTCTAAAACTTTTGACACTTTCACACACATATGAACATATATTTTACAAATCAAAACAGGAAAATGTAAGTAAATAAATATCTGAACAGAGATCGGTTTACAACATACCTATTTATAAAACTGAAACGATAGCAATACATTTAACTTTTCAACAGCAATCGGTTTATTACACCGTGTAACAAATTTTTTTATTTTTTTTGGTTCCTGGGTAGTAAGTGTTATTTCCTAATTGCTTATGCCTCAAAAGTATAGAAAATGGCTATTATTCCCCACAAACTTTGCTTTTGTGACCAGGACAGTGATATTTTGCAATTTACCTATTTTCCAGAACATTACAGATAGATTCAGTGCTGAGCAAACTTGGAGTAACTTCTAGAACTTTCTAGAACTTTCCAGTAATATAAATAGTAGTATAAATACAGGGGCCTTAAGCCCACCAGTTCAGTTTAGTTCCAGCTGCCTAAGTGGATACATATCTGCATTTTTCTGAGATGGCATCAAGAGGCTGCAATGGGTCTCCAAGGCGGTTTTACCAAGTTTCCCTGCTATCTTTGCCACTGGTGGACCCCTGGAAGGTGCTGATGCCACCACTGCACATCAAATTGGGCCTTATGAAACAATTTGTCAGAGCTCTAGATAAGGAGTCGGCAGCCTTCAAGTACCTTCAAGACTTCTTCCCTAAGCTGTCTGAGGCAAAGGTCAAAGCCAGTGTCTTCGTCGGACCACAGATAAAGAAGATCCTGGAGTGCAATGAATTCCCCAAAAAGCTCACTAGTAAGGAGAAAGCGGCTTGGAACAGCTTTGTTGCAGTGGTTCGGAGCTTCCTGGGAAATGACAAGGCCGAAAACTATGTGGAGCTAGTTGAGACTCTAGTGAAGAACTACGGCACAATGGACTGTAGGATGTCCCTTAAAGTCCATATCCTTGATGCTCATCTTGATAAATTCAAGGAGAACATGGGAGCGTACTCGGAGGAGCAAGGCGAGCGCTTCCACCAGGATATACTGGACTTTGAACGCCGCTACCAAGGACAGTATAACGAGAACATGATGGGTGACTACATTTGGGGGCTGATTCGTGAAAGTGATTTACAGTATAATCGTAAATCTCGAAAAACTACTCACTTCTAAATCTTTTGTAGTCATTTTTGTATTACTTTAGTATAAATACATGTTAATTTGGATTCATATGTTGTTTTTTTCTGACTTTATGTGAACGAAAAGACACAAATTCGCCCGTTTTCTTATTGGAAATAGGTAAATTTCAAAATATCACTGTCTGGTCACAAAAGCAAAGTTTGTGGGGAATAATAGCCATTTTCTATACTTTTGAGGCATAAGCAATTAGGAAATAACACTTACTACCCAGGAACAAAAATTGTGTTACATAGTGTATCAGATGTGCAAAAGCAACTGAACAACATAGATAAATAAACTTGGAAGAAAACGTTTTACTGAAGCACACAGCACAAGAAGTTATAAAAAAGACTAATTTATTGTTATTTTTTCTTTTTTTTTGACAAAAGGGTATTCCTTTACCTTGAGTCTAAGGCTGTTCACAATCAACACAGATAATGTGCTTCTCCACGCCACTTTTCTGCACAGCTGTCCAAAGTTTTATTTTTACTGCACTTGCCAACCTGGCATTGGCGTCTCTTGCGGCTCTCAGAGGGGTTGCCAGCTTCAGCTGTGGGTACACGCTTGGCAGTTTCTCTCTGTTCCAAATGCTTCTTGCAAAGTTCCTGTGCTAACTGTAAAATATATTCACTCCTTGGTAAATTCTTGTCAGTGCATTCTTTGTAAAGTACCAAGGAGTTGATGGCTGCTAGGTCCAATGCATTGTAAAACACTTGAACAGGCCACCGTCGGGAGGCAGCTTTCACGGAATACTTCTGTGCCATCTGATCCAAAACATCAACTCCATATTTTGTTGCGTTGTAAAACTCCACTAGTCCCGATGCTAATTGACTGACCAAAGCAGCGCAGATGGCAAGCAGGCACCAGGCTTTCAAAAGGCTGATTGAAAAACAATAGAGTGTCAGTCATTCACTCAGGCAGAGAGTAGAGACTAATCTAATTACAGCTAAACACATTGCAGACTGGTAAATAAAAATAATAAAGTAGAATACCGTTCTGTATAATCAAAATACAATTGTTTTCTGTGTAGCCGTCAATGTGACTGCTCCCGGGGCTTTTAGGTATAATGTAATATATCTCCTTTATTTCTGCATGCCCGTGTTTCATGCTTTGTGAGGATATTTAATACATACGGACAGAAAGGTACCTGAATGCGCAGCCCCATATGTGTTACACGACTGGAGAAAATTACATTTTTTTTCCTTTTTTATTATAAATTTAGTCGTTGCCAATTATTTTTTATTATTTTCTCCCCAATTTGAAATGCCCAATTATTTTTAGGCTCAGCTCAGGAGGGGCGAAGATGAACACACGCTGTCCTGAGATGCGTGTGCCATCAGCCGTCCGCTTCTTTACACTCTGCAGACTCACTGTGCAGCCACCTCAGAGCTACAGCGTCGGAGGACAATGCAGCTCTGGGCAGCTTACAGGCAAGCCCGCAGGCGCCCGGCCAGACTACAGGGGTCGCTGGTGCGTGGTGAGCCGAGGACACCCTGGCCGCCCTAACCGGGCGACACTCAGCCAATTGAGCGCCGCCCCCTGGGAGCTCCCATCCACGGTTGGCTGTGAAATAGCCTGGACTCGAACTCGCGACATCCAGGCTATAGAGCGCATCCTGCACTCTAGCGATGCGCCACTCGGGAGCCCCCAGAAAATTACATTTTAAAACCAAAAACCGCCAAAATGACTGCCGTGGGGCTTCTAGTGTTAACAAGATTTAACATTTAGCTAAATATTTAACTGGCCAGCTAAATCTGGAGTTTGTATGCAAATGAGCTCCGTCCACTTTGTGCTTTACGTCAGCATTCTTAGGATGGGTGAGCGAAATTCTGTATAGCCACGGTCTTCAGTCAGGTTCACGTTCAGACAGACATCATGGCCGAGTCCAATAATTTACATTAAGTCCACCATACACGCTGTGATTTTGTCGCCTGCGATGTGTTGGTCTGACAAAAACGTCCCATCTATGATGATAAATCATCTCTCGTCTGCTAGAAACGACAGATCGTCAGAGAACAGAGTCGCTCAGAATCAACCAATAAGAGTGGCTGTTGATGTCACGTGGTAAAGGTAATTGAAACAACTTGGAGAAATGGTGACAACGGGAGTGCATTGAGAAATTGATTGATCTCTGAGAAATAGCCATGTTTATGTAATACGAAAAAGAGTATGATGATAAAAATGAAAGGAGCAAGGCAACTGAAGAAATTGCCGCTGAGATGAACATGTCAGGTGAGGTTTTGATGTTGAGATGTGAAAAGCCCAGGCGGACAGACCTACCGGTCAATCTCGATTAGAAAACACATTTTTAAAATACATTTAGTCCATCCATAAACCAGACACGTCAGGAGACAGATAGGTTGTCCAAAAAAATGAGATGTCCAGTTTAAAAAAACACACACATAAGTGCTACATTTATTTGAAATAAATAGATTGTTGCCCTGAAAAATAACATTGTGTTTTCTCACAGTTGGCCTTAGTACATAAACTCAGATAAATATCTACAGCTTTAGCGCTCTTTCTTCATACTTTAGCATATAGGCTACCGGTAACAAAAAAATTATCGTGATGCTTTGTTCACATTACTGTACAATGTGAAAAAATGAGGATTTAAAACTGAAACTAAATGGTTTAAGCGCACTTTTTTATTACCATAGTCCTACTTCGTACGGGCAGCAGTGTGGAGTAGTGGTTAGGGCTCTGGACTCTTGACCGGAGGGTTGTGGGTTCAATCCCCAGTGGGGGACACTGCTGTTGTACCCTTGAGCAAGGTACTTTACCTAGATTGCTCCAGTAAAAACCCAACTGTATAAATGGGTAATTGTATGTAAAATAATGTGATATCTGTATAATGTGAAATAATGTATAATGTGATATCTTGTAACAATTGTAAGTCGCCTGGATAAGGCGTCTGCTAAGAAATAAATAATAATAATAATAATATAACAGATAATGGTGCGTTGACACGCTATGATACTGTAGCGTTGTGTGAAGAGAAGGCAGACTCACGCAAGCAGGGTCTTTGTTTTCTGAAATTGACGGTTTATTATTATTTTACAATAAACAGAACCGCTGTCAGCCACGGTCCACACCAAAATAATAAACCCCCTATATTTAGTATTTCTCTTAATTTGTTTCGTTAACCTGACCGAAGACCCGTGGATATTTTGCCCGCCCCTCCTAAGAATGCTGACATGAAGCACAAAGTGGGCGGAGTTCATTTGCATACAAACTTCAGATTTAGAAGTGAGCTAAATGTTAAATCTTGTTACAGGATTTAAGTATTTAGCTAAACGTTAAATCTTTTTAGAGATTTCAGATTTAGTTAAATATTTAAGTTCACAAAATGTATTTGTGTACAGCTAAATGTTGATTCTCAAAATAAATATTTAATAACAAAATATATATTTATTTTTAAAATAAAGATTTAGCATTTAAATGTTGAAAAGTTGCTAAATATTTTAAGATTATATCTGAATGTACACATTTAAAAATATATATTTATTTTCACAACATTTATAAATCTGGGGAAAAAATACAAGATTTAAGTTAAATCTGTTGAAATATTAATGCTTTTTTTTTTTACACATGGCACCTTATAAGCCAGTGAAGCACGATAAAGCAAGTTTTTGAGGAACATAATAAACATGAACAACAGAACAGGATTTTAAACTTGCCTCAAACAATGAAATTAAAGCGTAAATTAACCTTTGCTAAAATGAATATTGGTGTTTACATAGGTTACCATGTACAGCAACCACTTCTATAATAATAACAATAAATGAATGATCTGCAGTTAGCAAAGACATGGAACTCCAGGTTTGTGTCTGCGGCTGAAGCAAGGCAACAACGGTCAGGGGTTTGAAGATTCATCAAGGGAGAATGAAATGCTTGAGGGAGAAGGGACAAGGGCCTCGCATTGATCAGTACTTCTTATGAAGTCAGTCAAGTCAGTCAAATGAAATCCAGCGACAGGCAGCAAACCACAGTTCACAGGATATCAGCACCCGTCATAGACGTGAGGAGGACTTGCATGGACACAGTTAGTGATGAACCTAATGATCCTTGCAAACCCGGTCAGATGAACCAGCGTAAGAGAGAAAAGAACCTCAACGGGCACAAGCCTGGAGTTAAATGGCCAAGAGCTTGTGAGAAAACTGTGTGGGACACAGTAAACACGGATCTCTGCTTTGCATTGGAAAGTTTAAGTGGAACAGTTGAAAAGAAGCTGGATAAATTTGGGGACATCATCTACATCATCTAAAGTACAAACTATTCCTGGAAAGTCTAGACGGCAGCAGGAGATTGAACGCTTAGTTAGAGAAAGGAGGCAGCTGAGGAAGCAATGGAGAAGGAGGGACTCAATCTGTTACAAACAGTCATAAAAGATAAGATATAAAAAGAAAGAGCGTGCAAGAACTCACTTTTATAAAGGTCCATTCAAATTTGTAAAGAAGTTATTCACCAGTGAGAAATGGCACACTAAAATAATCTAAGTTTGAGCTGGAGAGATATTTGGAGGAAACACATACAGATTCAAAAAGGCAGGAGCCTATGTCAGTTCCTTCAGACATCCCACCTATCAATCCACCAGAATACCAAATGGAGGACTGTGCACCTAAGTGGAAAGAAGTAGAGCGAGCTGTGAAAAAAATAAGGGCTTCATCTCCAGGGCCTAATGGAGTTCCGTACAGAGTGTACAAGAGTGCTTCAGGAGTTCTACGAATCCTGTGGAAATTGATGAAAGTGGCACGGGAAAAACAGGTTGTACCAAGAGCATGGCGCCAAGCAGGTGGAGTCTTTATACCTAAAGAAAAAGATTCTATAAGCATCATTCAGTTTTGGAAGAACGTGGGCAGCAAAGACAGCCATGGAAGATGCAAAGGCTGCCCTTTGAATCGGTGATATCATGGGGAAGTTCAGCATGGAAGAGGGGGTCTTGGTCTCAGTTCAGTTCCTCCTACATGACACAAGGCAACCCCAGCTCAACGGAGGAAGCTGGTAGTCAACGAGGTGCAAAAGCAGGAGGATAGGATGAGGTGTGTAAAGGCCGTTTCCCAGGCCAAGCAGGGAGAATGGATGAGATGGGAGAGTGTGAAACAATGCAAAGTCAGCTGGCAAGACCTATGGACAATGGAACAGAGCAGGATCAGTTTCCTAATCAGGTCAGCATATCATGTTCTCCCATCACCACAGAACCTAAACCTTTGGGTAGGAGAGGCTCCCTCATGTCCTTTGTGTTCATCACCTGCAACAATAAGGCACATTTTTACAGGATGTAAGGTGGCTCTTAGCCAAGGACGGTTTACTTGGCGCCATGACCAGGTGCAGCAATGTTTGGCCTTAGCATTGGAAGACAAGCGTAACATGACCAATAAGTTGCCACCAGTTCCATCAAAGCATGTGACAGGCTACCTGCAGTGATGACGTCAGACCAGAAAAGAATCACACACAGAGGCAGTAGTGAGGAGTGAAACTGAGCTGCAATGGCTGCGCTCAGCACGTTTATTAAACAAAATAAAAAGTTTAAACAGAAAACAGGACACGGCACTTGAGAACATAATAAATAGACAAACAAAACAGATTAACACTTAAACAAACGGTGGATGAACAGACAAACAAACATGATGAGTCAAACAAACTTATATTTACTTTTTCCTTAGTTTTACTTTTTAGTTTCTCCTTCTCCACACTCGTTCTCTGCTCACCGAACACACAACCCCGAGTGAGTAAAACGTGCATCTATATATACTGTTGTGCCGGGATTCAATTACTAATTAATTATTCACTTGAATCCCAGCACGTGAATTAATTATGTGCAACTCCGTGCTCACATATTAAATACTTTAAATGCACGTGAAGTTAAGTGCAATCCCTGTGCCTAAATATAATTATACATTTTAAATAACTCGTGCTGCACACACCCATTTATATCCCGTGTACCAACTACAATACACCAACATTAACATACGCAACATACAACACAAATGCACACAGGGGAGGGGCACATTGCCACAAAGCATTACACACAAAAGACAATATTCCTCTGTCAGGGAGAGCAACCACCAAGAAAAGTTGTAAAACCAAGCCTTGCCCAGGACAACTGAAAGCTGCTAGCCTCAACCAGGACAACTGGAAGCCATATTATAATATGTTGTACATGTTATTGTTTGTTTTTTTAGCTCTTCCCTTTAAGAAGCTGCAGACCTGGGATAAATATAGTTATAAATATGGTTTGTGAAAAGTAACTATTATTTGAAAATAATTAAATATGAGTAAAGTAGTTGAAATACATTGAAATACTTTAATATTTAAATACTTTAAACTCTTATATAAATATGTAACTAACATACAGCAGCCTCATTATTATCCTGCGTTCTAAGCAGGTTAAGCCTTGTCCTTGTTAACTACTCAATTATCTTTTGGACACTGCTCTATTTCAATTAGATTTGATTAATTAATTGAAATATTTTAATATTTTATTTCAGTGGGTAAATATTTGAAAACAATGGCTGGGTTTACATGCACGTGAAAATCGACTCTGCAGTCATGACTGATGTTGTCACGCGAATACATTGTGAAACAGTAAAAGGACGCCCTTTTGGCAGCGCAACTTTAAGGACAGGGTCAATCGCTTTCTCACGATAAAAATAGCTGTAAAAACCCATTAAACCGGAGAAGGAATCATGCTTGTGTCTCATGAGGTTTCAGCAGCCAAGATCCAGTTTTCTGACTTAATCTCCAGCAGAAGCAAAAATCGAGCTATTTGGTTATGTAACAGAACAAAACACAAAACAAAAAGGCACAAGGGCCAAACAAATAAGTCTCGTGCTGGGGAAAACTAGCATGCTTAGCAGTTGTTTATTAAGTTTCGTTCTCTCTCCTCGCTCTCTCCGCTCCTCTGTACACGCCTAATACACCCTCCCCGCAGCACGGACAGCTGCAGGTTCTTATACTCTGGCCGAGGGGTTAACTAGCTCTTAATTATCTTATTATCCCTCGGCCACAGTCTGCACGAGTTTAGTAAGGATGCGTGACTGTCAGCTAGTTAAATAATCAGTAGCTGATCAGCCACGCATCCTCACAAAGTTTTTAAAAATACAAAAACAATAACAAAAGACGCGGCGCTTTTATCCGCACCACAAAACAATAATACAAGAACAGTGCACAAATATATAGGGGCGGGACACTCCGCCACATGGTAATATCCTTCTATGGGCCTGTTCTTCCTCTAATAGCAGCAGTGTGGAGTAGTGGTCAGGGCTCTGGACTCTTGACCGGATGGTCGTGGGTTCAATCCTTGGTAGGGGACACTGCTGCTGTACCCTTGAGCAAGGTACTTTACCTAGATTGCTCCAGTAAAAACCCAACTGTATAAACTGTATGAATTGTATGTAAAAATAATGTGATATCTTGTAGCAATTGTAAGTCGCCCTGGCTAAGGGTGTCTGCTAATAAATAAATAATAATAATAACACTATGTAACACAATTTTTGTTCCTGGGTAGTAAGTGTTATTTCCTAATTGCTTATGCCTCAAAAGTATAGAAAATGGCTATTATTCCCCACAAACTTTGCTTTTGTGACCAGGACAGTGATATTTTGAAATTTACCTATTTCCAATGAGAAAACGGGCGAATTTCTGTCTTTTCGTTCACATAAAGTCAGAAAAAAACAACATATGAATCCAAATTAACATGTATTTATACTAAAGTAATACAAAAATGACTACAAAAGATTTAGAAGTGAGTAGTTTTTTGAGATTTACGATTATACTGTAAATCACTTTCACGAATCAGCCCCCAAATGTAGTCTCCCATCATATTTGGATTCATATGTTGTTTTTTTCTGACTTTATGTGCGGGCAGACGCTAACCACTGAGGAGTCACCCAGCTGTAGGTGTTGAAATCTAAAAGGGCTTTAAGCTTTACAACACCTGCCTTCACTAACCTATGTATAAAAGTAGCCGACTGAACAATATCACACTTCAAGAAAGTATTATATATTAACGGCTCTTCTAGGAGCCAATCAAGGCTAATGTTCTCAGTGCCCCTCTGCTCAACACGCACCCACTGCCATGCCCTCAACAGGCTCCTATAATAATCTGGCAGTCGGTCCATCTCCAGTTTACCCATTTCTAACAAAAAAAGACTCCTATCCAGACCCAGCCTCCCCACCTGCTGCAGGAAGGCACAGGCAAACTGCCTCCACGGGAGGTCCTCCGTGCAATACAGCAGCCTCTGCAGGGCCTGTAACCTAAAAGCCTCTGTCCTGCTAGAAAGGTCTATGAGTCCCTGCCCCCACTCAGCCAGAGGCAGGTACAGCACACTCTGTCTGATCCAATGCACCCCATCCCAGAAAAACTCCAGCATCACAGCCTAAACCTGTTTCACTAATGACTGTGGGGGCTCCAAGCAGATGAACCTGTGCCACAAGCTAGAGGTCACCAAGTTATTAATAATAAGTACCCTACCTCTATAGGAGATCTGCGGAAGCAGCCATTTCCACCGCTGTAACCTGCCTTTCACCTTCTCCACCATCCCCTCCCAATTTCTCTGCACTGTGCTGTCATCCCCAAGATGGACACCCAGATAAAGGAGCCCACCCCTGCTCCACTGCAATCCAGCAGGTAAAAATGGAGGACGACAACCCTTCCAGTCACCCAGAAGCACTGCACTACTCTTATCCCAGTTTACTTTAGCAGATGACAGCTTCTCAAACAGTCTTTGACAGGTGCCTACACTGTCAACATCAGTTTGGTTGTTAACAAATACAGCAATGTCATCTGCATAAGCTGTTACCTTCACTGGTTTACCGGGACACTGAGGAATGGACAGTCCAGTCAATACCCTCCTCAGCTCATTTATAAAAGGCTCTATTGCTAAAGCGTAGAGCATACCAGACATGGAACACCCCTGTCTAATACCTCTCTGAACGGGGAAAGGGTCGCTTAAGCCACCATTGATTTTCAATAGACCGGAAACGTCACCATAGAGCAGCTGAACCTTCTCTAAGAATCCGGTCCCAAACCCAAAAGCTTTAAATGCCCTCCACAGGTAGAGGTGATCTACCCGGTCAAAAGCCTTTTCCTGATCCAACGACACTACACCTGCATTGAAACCAAAAAGCTTGGAGGCTGCCAGTATATCTCGGACTAAAAAGATATTATCGAAAATGGATCTGTCTGGAACGCAGTATGTTTGGTCTCCTTGTACCACCCGCCCTATCACAGTCCTGAGACGGTTTGCGAGGGCTCTGGAAAGGATTTTATAATCGGCACAGAGCAACGACACAGGTCTCCAGTTTTTAATATTACACAAATCTCCCTTTTTAGGGAGAAGAGTGATGACCGCTCTTCTGCAACTCTGAGGCAGAACTTTATCCTGCACACTCTCCCATTTGTTTTTGCCAGTTTTTGCCAGTTTTTTTGTTCAAAGGATTTACAACAACTGCATTGCAGATTCACAGAACCAGCACCGGATCAAGATCAGCCAGGGTGAGATCTTCTTCAATTGTTTCTCTATTTGGATTACAGTTTTTTTTTCTGAATGGCCATTCATGCTCTTTATTTTTGGGATGTTTGCATAGGATTTTTCTGGGACATTGTTTGTTTTTTTGGTGATTTATATATTGCCTTTCTTGTTTTGTTTGATCGGGACTGTTATTGTGGTTTCTTTATTTCTAGTGATATTTATTGCCTTCCAAAACTTTGCTATAGGATGTTATTCAGACAACTTTTGTCCATTTCCTCAGTAGCAATAAATGTATTTTTGGTAGCCTCTGTTTGGCCCCTTTTCATAATTATTTTAGCTGTGGCAATTGACTGCTATTATTAGTCAACTTTGTTACACTACAATATCCAAAGTTTTTTTTTTCTATGCAACTTGGAAAGAGGTTGAAATTGGCCTGTTTATAAAATTATATATTAATATTTAAGATGTGTCATTTCAGGGGTTGAGTTTTCTAACTTTACATACATTATAAAACTGTCATACGGGAGGCAGTATCGGATGAGTTTATTCTGTTTTATAATGTCTCCGGGAGGCACTGTCGTACGGGGAGGCAGTATCGGATGAGTTTATTCTGTTTTATAATGTCTCCGGGAGGCACTGTCGTACGGGGAGGCAGTATCTGATGAGTTTATTCTATTTTATAATGTCTCCTGGAGGCACTGTCATACGGGAGGCAGTATCGGATGGGTTTATTCTGTTATATAATGTCTCCGGGAGGCACTGTCATACGGGGAGGCAGTATCGGATGAGTTTATTCTGTTATATAATGTCTCCGGGAGGCACTGTCGTACGGGGAGGCAGTATCGGATGAGTTTATTCTATTTTATAATGTCTCCGGGAGGCACTGTCGTACGGGGAGGCAGTATCGGATGAGTTTATTCTATTTTATAATGTCTCCGGGAGGCACTGTCATACGGGGAGGCAGGATTGGATGGGTTTATTCTATCTTATAATGCCTCCGGGAGGCACTGTCATATTGGTTATGACACCTGCACTGGTCTCAGTGAATTTATTTTCTTAGTTATTTCTTTCCATGTTTCGTTTCTTAATTATTATTTTTTTGGCCCTGCGACGTGTTAAATAATATTTCCTGATTGTTTACTTTTTCTGTGTTTTACTTTTCTTTTTAAATAGCTGAAGGGCTTTTCCCCGAAACGTCCTGAAAATTAAAGTTTTTTTAATCTTAAAAAAAAAAAATTGGGTAGAATTAAAAAACAGAAAAAACAAAAAACAAAACAACTTTTCTTTCATATGCTATATAGCGATTCTGCAGCGCACAGCTGCACGGGATACACTTGTAAGCAGATTGCATGCTTCCTTCCCTGTGGAAGAGGCTAAAAGGATTCCATAGAGACTCTGCAGCGCACAGCTGCACGGGATACACCTGTAAGCAGATTGCATGCTTCCTTCCCTGTGGAAGAGGTTGAAAGGATTTCACAGAGACTCTGCAGCGCACAGCTGCACGGGATACACTTGTAAGCAGATTGCATGTTTCCTTCCCTGTAGAAGAGGCTGAAAGGATTCCACAGAGACTGCAGCGCACAGCTGCACGGGATACACTTGCAAGCAGATTGCATGCTTCCTTCCCTGTGGAAGAGGCTGAAAGGATTCCACAGAGACTCTGCAGTGCACAGCTGCACGGGATACACTTGTAAGCAGATTGCATGCTTCCTTCCCTGTGGAAGAGGCTAAAAGGATTCCATAGAGACTCTGCAGCGCACAGCTGCACGGGATACACTTGTAAGCAGATTGCATGCTTCCTTCCCTGTGGAAGAGGCTGAAAGGATTTCACAGAGACTCTGCAGCGCACAGCTGCACGGGATACACTTGTAAGCAGATTGCATGCTTCCTTCCCTGTGGAAGAGGCTAAAAGGATTCCACAGAGTCTCTGCAGTGCATAGCTGCACGGGATACACTTGTAAGCAGATTGCATGCTTCCTTCCCTGTGGAAGAGGCTGAAAGGATTTCACAGAGACTCTGCAGCGCACAGCTGCACGGGATACACTTGGAAGCAGATTACATGCTTCCTTCCCTGTGGAAGAGGCTGAAAGCAGAGACATTGGGGAAAAGTACTGGAATTATGTATTACTTTTGTATATATAAAATAACCCTACTTTAAGTTGAACAAGTTAAATAAGGATGAAACTGGTTTTGTTGCAAACGCTTTGACAGTTTTTTTTTTTTGGAAAATTTCAAATCATTTTATATATTTTTTGGTTATGAAAAGTTCAGTTTCATAAAAGTTGTCAGTACATGTTGGGATTTTTCATATTTGTTCCAGATAGTACGATACCACAGAAATTGCTGGACATACTTAGCATTGTGTTTTAATATCCTCTAGAGGGCAGCAGAAGTTACTTTGGGTTCGTTGCAATTGAGACAAATTTTAATACGCAGCTGGGGACTGTCTGGAGCTGCTTAGTTCGTTACTATTTCTTTTTTTAAAAACAATCATTATTTAACATATTATGAATGTACATACTGAATGTGATAGATATAAATTATGATGGATATAAATTATACATTTTGCATGACCTAATTGATGTCAGTTTTTTAAAAATGAACACGCTGCATCCATGGGCTTGTTGGGAACAAAAACTTTTATATTTTAAAAAGTACAAAAACTAAAATTCTGAAATTCAGGTTTTGTTGTCAACAGCCCCATGGATGCAGTGTGTTCATTTCAGAATTAGATCATACCAAATTTATAATTTATATCTCTCTACTCGTGTAATGCGTTTTAAGAACACATTGTTTGAAAACAATACAGAACTGAAAAGGTAACATTAGACACAGATTTGGGGTTCTGTGGTAACGTAGCCGCAAAGCATGGTGGTGGATCCAGCAAAACATTAACTGAGTCACGTGTCCAGAGCCTCGCAAGACATTACTGTGTCAACGTTTCCCTTGTGAGACCAGCTTGTCCTTTTCAGTTCATTGCAATTGACTCGCACAGTTCAGTAATAGCGCTCCATTCTGATATCTGGCACTGTCACGATAAACTAGAAGCAGCTCTGACAAGTAAAAATATGATTTGTTTAATAAAGTATTTTTTTCCTCTAATTATGAACATTTTTTACACTATTTTCCTAAAATGTTTCTCGACGGAAGTGTACCCGACAAATCATTACAAGTTTAGGGTAAATGTAGGTTTTAGTGCGTTTTTTTTTTTATTTTAAAGAAAAGTGAAAACCCGTTTTCTAATAGCGTCTGCTAAATGACTGATTAATGGTAATAATAGCGCCCTCTCTGTAAAGGCTCTGCCGTGTGGTGGTTGACCTTGACTTTCGTTATAATGCCCTCTTCAGTTTGGGACGCATAACTGCAGTCACGGTCAGCTTCCACATAGCCTGCATCTATGGGTACAATCTTACTTAATCGCATCATTCGATTTTGCATCCAATTTTCTGAAGGAGATTTTAATGTGACCAGAAAAAAAAGAAATCCATCATAATGGTAGTAACATATTTTTAAACCCATCTGTTTTCTCCTCTTATTAGCCTTGGGGCTTGTTTTGTGCAGGCATTTTTAAAGGTAGAATGGAGGATGACATTGTTTATTTGGCTGATGAAGACTGTTTCCATGCTAGATTACACTGAAAAACTTTGTATAAAATCTGAAGGGAGGCCGCTATCAAAAATGTTATATTCTATCAAGGACAGGTCTTTTCAGTGTGGTTGGATGGCGAGAGAGTGGATTGGCTGACGAGGGGTGCAGATAATAACTGTCTTGCTGGCCCTGTTTACTTTTCAGTATCTGTGGTAATTAGCTCACATGGACAAAGTATAGCTCCTTTTTTACATGTCAGATTGTTGAAACAGCGGGTTGGTAGTTGTGCCACTGGTACAGAACGGTATATTTTGTTGGTCATTGATTTAAGCTAATTAAGTGGATAGGATGTGCTTGATTTTTGTCTGCCTTTCTCCTGCCTTAACATTGTTTATAAAATATTTTATGCAAAGTATGTTGATGGTGGTATTTAAATCGAAATGCTATATTAATGTTTACAGTGCATTTTAAACATACACTGGCAGTGTGTAACAGTTAAGTTTATTAGAATAAGCTACGATGGGCTAATGTTTTATTATCTCTGCTGGCTAGTAGAGAAAATGTGTTTAACAACCAAATTGGGTAAAACCAGAAGATATGGGAAGTATTGTCAGTCAGAATACAATAATAAGATTCTCCTGCTGCTGGGGGCTGAAGGGGACCCCATGCCCTCTGCGTTTTTTCTGCCTCCTCATTTGTTTTGGTTACCAGCCTCCACTGACTTGACTGTAAAGACAGATTGTCTTGTTTTTGTAAAATGACACCATTTAGTCTATTGTTGTGTGAAATGTAATAAAAGAATAAACAGTTGCACTTTTATACTGTGTATGTATACATAATACATCACTCCCCTGTGTTTGGACTTGTTCTTTATTAAATGAAAAGTTATTAAACTGATTACAGGTCTATCTTAACTGCTGCAATTATGAAAACTAATCTCGGAATACTGCAGTAGACTCTTGCTAGTCCCAGCTGACCTATAATCTGAAACATGCTATCACAATGACATGCATGCTGATGGCAGCTGTAGGAACCAAACGTGAAAATCTGAATTCTGTGATAAGCAAGTGAAACATCTGAGCAGTGTATTCACAGCCTCTGCTTGGCTCATTGGATGAGCTACAGGTGCTTACACTCAAGAGAGTCATCTCCTAATACCCTTTATCTCCTTAAACTGGCATTTCAACACAATGCAGTCAACCACACAGGACACTGTGAGCCAAAGTGTTGGGTTAAAGTACACCTGACAAATCGGTAATTCTGGGGAGTCTAATATACTTTTATACAGCTGATCACTTACAATTACATGACTTTTCCTTGTGTTATTTAAATAGTTTTAACCAGCCCCAAATTATACAACTATTTTTGGAATAACAACCTTCTGCGAATTTAGCCCCATATATGTAAATAAACACAAAAATGTGCTTGATTGAGGACAACACACAGTTTTGAGTTCAGATCCACCACACATCCACAGCTCCCAGCCTCTCATCTGCTGTTTGTGTTTACAGAGACCAGCATCATCACTGAGAGATACACCCTGATTGAAGTTCTGAAAACCTGGACTGAAGCTCAGCAGTACTGCAGAGAACACCACACCGACCTCGTCAGTATAAAGAATGCCAGTGAAAATGCAGACCTAGTGAAGAAAGCGCAGGGCAAGACCTTCTGGATAGGCCTGTTCAATGAGCCCTGGAAGTGGTCACACCAGGGGGATAGCTACACATTTCACAACTGGAACACTGTGCAACCAAACAATGCGGGAGGCAATGAGAACTGTGTGAGGATGTTCAAGAATGGCACATGGGGTGACATTGGCTGCAATGTTCTGTATCCTTTCTTCTGCTATGATGGTAAGGATCCCGGCTCAGTCTGTTCTTGTTCAGCTCAGTGTTTGTACCCCAGTCTGTGAGCAGGGACTCAGAGGCCCAGTCCATCTGATCCTACAGTAGCTGTCTGACCCCTAGAGCAGGGCAGGGTGTAGCCCAGAGATATGAAGAACCAGAAACCAGCCCCATCATTAAGAGTGTGTGAGCAGGGAACAGCTACCCCTCATTTGTTACACACAGGAGAGGCATGTGCTGTAAAATACATTCTGATTGGGTATTTATTGTATTGATTCAAAAACATTGATCCCTTCAGGATGAGTGAGACAGCATGTCATTGTGAGCATTGCCCTGGTGGAGACAGAAGCATAGACACAGTTTCATTACAATACATTAAAACAATGCATGAATGATACTTCTTTCATCCTCACACAGATCTAACCCCCTCAGACCCTCCTTCAACACGGCTCTCTGCAGGTATGGAGTGTAATCACTTCAGTTTGATTAAAAGCCTACAGCAGAAATGTGACTGTAATAAATTACTGAATTATTTTATTTATTATTATTTATTAATTATTGATTCATTTGTTTCTACAGATGCAACCCCCTCAGACCCTCCTTCAACACGGCTCTCTGAAGGTATGGAGTTAGATCCTGCATTCAGTTGAATTTATTTTATTTATTATTATTTATTAATTATTGATTCATTTGTTTCTACAGATGCAACCCCCTCAGACCCTCCTTCAACACGGCTCTCTGAAGGTATGGAGTGTAATCACTTCAGTTTGATTGAAAGCCTACAGCAGAAATGTGACTATTCATTATTGATTCATCTGTTTCTACAGATCCAACCCCCTCAGACCCTCCTTCAACACCACTCTCTGACGGTATGGAGTTAGATCCTGCATTCAGTTGAATTTATTTTATTTATTGTAATTTATTCATTATTGATTCATTTGTTTCTACAGATGCAACCCCCTCAGACCCTCCTTCAACACGGCTCTCTGAAGGTCTGGAGTGTAATCAGTTCAGTTTGATTGAAAGCCTACAGCAGAAATGTGACTGATAAATTACTGAATTATTTTATTTATTGTAATTTATTCATTATCGATTCTTTTGTTTCTACAGATGCAACCCCCTCAGACCCTCCTTCAACACCACTCTCTGAAGGTATGGAGTGTAAACAGTTCAGTTTCATTCAAAGCACACAGCAGGAATAGCCATGTGAACCACTAGACCTGTTGAAGCCATGTGAGATTTGTGTGGAACTTTTCAGAAACAATACTGTGAAAGCTGAAGGATCTAAGTGTGTGATGGCTGCCTGACTCACACCAGGTACCTGCAGTGTAACTCAGGATGTCTGGACTACTTACTGTAGACATGTCCGTGCATTGCAATCCACACATGGGAATGTTAGTAAGAGACAAACTAGAGTAGTGAAAAAATTAAGCTGACAAATGGTTTTTGATTCAAAAACACTTTATATACAATCATATAAGCACAAGATTTAAACTGACTTTGGACAAGGCCTAAGTACAGCTCAGTGCATATGTTTGTATTAGAAAGCATGGATATCCATGGAGTCAATTCAAAAGAGATGAAAAGACTGTCAAAACTTTAGAATGTTTGATATTTATACCTTTGTAAACAATTGTTGACTCCACTCTCATTTGTCTTACTTCTGTCCAATGACAGGGGTTTCCACTCTATCACTGCACATTCCCTCTGAGGGGGAAAAGGGAGCTTTGCATACCACGTTGTACCTAACAGGGTGTATCCACCTTGTCTTTCAGTTCCCCTCCCCCATCTCACACTATCTCTGCTAATATCCTGCCTTTTGGCTTTTATTATTATTTGTTTATTTAGCAGATGTCTTTATCCAAGGCGACTTACAGAGACTAGGGTGTGTGAACTATGCATCAGCTGCAGAGTCACTTACAACTAGGTCTCACCTGAAAGACGGAGCACTAGGAGGTTAAGTGACTTGCTCAGGGTCACGCAATGAGTCAGTGGCTGAGGTGGGATTTGAACCAGGGACCTCCTGGTTACAAGCCATTTTCTTTAACCACTGGACCACACAGCCTCCTATGTGTGACTGAGTCGTGTTAGGCTATAAAAAAAACTGCACATAGCTGGTTTTGCTGATGGGAAATGAAAGAACTCAAAACTTACACAATACTGTATAGAAACTTAATATAAAAGCATATTAAACTGAATTAGTAAAACTTTTAATTAATAACATAATTAATACCTCATGCAGAAAGCCATCATTACACTAGCATGCATTGAAATGGTGCTAATGTGCAACTGTTTAATACTTTTGAAAACTGCCCCAACACTAGACACTCATCTAAAAACAAGAGTGACATCTTTGAAAATCTACCTCTGTAAGTCTGCTTCTTGTGTTCTAGGTACCAGCACCCCACCTGAGCCCTGCACTTAACTCACATTCTGTGCAGCACATTGCACACTATGTGGGGTCTTATTGTTTTACATGGTGTTTATTTAATGGCTGTGTGAACTCTTCTGTTTGTCTGCACAGATAAGATGGAAACATTAAGGGTCCAATTAAACGCACCCGCAGGAATGAATCTTGAAGACCCCAAAGTGAGCGAAGCCCTTTTAGAGCAGGTAGGTGACATTCCCTTTCAGAAACCCTACACTGCTTCCTGTGTACTGGACTTTGTATCAAACTAATCGGCTGGTCTCATTTCCATAAGACTGTTGAAGGCACTGCCCCAAATGTTCACTTTATGTATTCTCATTTCACACTTAGAAAGAGGGGGATAGAGAGGGAGAGAGAAATAAAGAGATAGAGATGTGTTCTGTGATAACACTGTGTTTCTTGTGGTTGCTGTTTCAGATTCGGGAGCACTTCTCCAAGAACTTTCCAATGGATGGCGTTAAGCTGCGCTGGAGAAAACAAGACGGACAGATTTTCCACAAGGAGGAGGAAGAGAAGAAGGAGGAGAAGTGCTCCGAGCCGTGAGACACCAACATTGATCTCTTATTAACAACTCAAACTTCTTCAAAAACACATTTAAAAGCTGGTATACGGGAGCATTAGTTTGAGATGGTACGACAGATTCAGAGTAGGATTAGGGGTTAATAAAGGCTTTTGAGTGTGCCTGTGAATGTTATATTAGTGACTACAACTATAATTTAAATTAGCTGAATTGAGGGGTTTAGTTGTAGATGGATTTTACGATACCTACTGGTGCAATGTAGATTTATTTTGAGGTGTTGGTTTTAGTTTTAAAATAGTTTTACATTATTTGTGTAACTCAGATTTTTAATTGGGTGATGGGTATATTTTGGGTATTTTAATTTGATTTATAATATAGAGATTATCTATATACTGTATCTCAGTTACTGCTACAACACTAACATAAGGTGATGGGTATATTTTGTTTTCACAAAGAATTCTAAGTTATATTACAATAGTTACTAGGGATTATATGAAGGCTTTTGGGTTTGTGTTTTATTTGTTATGATGTAAAAAAGCAAAACAATACAATATATACAGAGTGATTACAAAGGAAGTGGGCCATTTTACAAAGGCATGACGGAATACATGTACACCTTGCAAGTTCCTGTACAATCCCATAGGGGGCGCCACAAAACATTACTGCAATTATTTGTAAAGTATTGATGCAACAGAACTTTAAAAACAAGGAACCAGGGTAATTTGCTCATCAGATAGACAGGGTCAAGTAACATGGCGGATAATATCCTTTGCACATGATCCGCTCGTGAAGTGACATCGACAGCTCTTGATCTGCGCTGTCAGGAGAGCTTCACGCTAGGCTGGGTAAGTGAGACGAGTTGCCCTGGTGCAGGGGGTGTGGGTCGGTAACACTGGCCCTTCTCAACCATGTCCTTAATTATCACCTGGGTGAGGGGCCCTTCAGGACTGGAGCTGCTATAGCAATGGAAGGACTGCTGCAGCATACGTTAAGACTGGTGGCGCCCCCTATGGTCTTTATAATCAGCCTGTATTTACAAAAAACACAAGCATGTAGAGTGACAGGACAGCAGTGTGTAGATCCACTGTTGTCCGTTTTAGTTTTAAATTAATTTTATACTACCTATTTGTGCAACTGTGATTTATAATTGGGTGATGGGTATATTTTCATTTGATAATAATAGTTTACATTAGTTACTGGTGCAACACTAATTTTGTAACACGGTGATGGGTAAATTTTGTGTATTTTAATTTGATTTATTTAAATAGATAGAGATATGGGGCTCTGTACTAATATTGCCTATTTGTTCATAAATACTGTGAATTCTTAGCCTCCGTCCTTCGTAGAATTTCTGCATGCAATGTTCTAATGTAAAATCACAGCAAGTTTATGAACAGCCTAAAATATCGCTTATTATACAGGAGAGATCGGCGTTTGCATCTCATTATAAATGGATTTGCAGCGATTTAGAACGTGCTTCCGGAAGTAAAGTAAACATTACAATGTAATAATGTGTAGCGCAAACAGACCCTGGCAAAGCAAAAAAACAAACATGTAGCTCTAAGAGAGAGGGTCCACAAAAACAGAAAGCAGGAATAAAATGAACCTCTTTCTAGATATGGAAGTTTACCATGGTACATTTGCATGATAATTCTGCAGTCGCTACCATGTTTTTACTCGTCTGTACCCCAAGCTTCCATATGTGTTCAGTGCTTAAATTTAAAGGTTTATGTATATAATTTTAGTTGTGCAAAGGGAAAGTCCAGTACATACAGTAGGCTACCCAAGTAAATACTTTTTGGCGTAGTTCAGCTGTCTGCACTATATGAGAGGTCTCCAGCCCTGGTCCTGGATGGGTTGAATATGATGATCTTGAAGTACAGTACTGTGGATTTTGCTCTGTGCTGCTCAGTGTTGCCAACTCTTAAGATCTGAAAGTCGACATTTTAAAGCAAAAGTTGAAAACGATCACAGTACACAGACCCCCCCCCCCCCGAATACATTGCATATATTGATAAGAAATAGCTTTGCAGGACGTTGTATTACATTTTAAGCACACCTATTGAAAAATAAAAGTACAACAAGATATTTGAGTTTAAAACAATAAAAAAAGCCCTGAAACAGAACGCTGGTTTAACGGTTGATATGTAAAATGTAATAATATCATATGGCTGTGAATACAGCTTCCTCATTCATCCCTGTATAAAAAGCGCATTGGCGCGATTTGTATTGGTTTTCACAAATTATTTAAGGTTTACAGTTAAAGGAAAGGTTAACCCTTCAGCTTCATATTTTAAGTTGTTTTGAAACTTCAAATCAACTTCACCACTGTCATGTAGCTGGTGCGTTTACATTGTGGTTGTTAAGCCCGTTACTAAGCAAACAAATTCACCAAATTGGCAGCACTGGTGCTGCTCAGAGTTTATTTGCAATACTGTAACTGTAATAACTCCAACTCATATTGAAATATGCACCTACAATTAATCCAGAGGCAACATCTGCCGGATTGTAATAAATAGCACAGCATTCACAGCGAGTTTGATTGCAGCTGCAATAACACCATTCATTGCTGTCAGCTTTGCAGGCAACACGGGGATCAGGAAGGGTTAAATTACGTTTAAAATAAAGCACATTCAAATATAAAATAAACCAAAACAAAAAAACATGTATTTATTGACAATGTTATTTAATATAGACTTAAATACTTTTGGTTTCTTTTTTTTAAGTTACTAAATGTCCTCAGAGGCAGACTGACTTACGAACAGCTTGTTGAATCTACGCCAGTGCGAGGCAGGCGTAAAATAACAAGCACAAAACACTGCTGTAAATCAGCAAAACATGACGACACATCAAGCGCAGCACGAAACTTCAACATTAGAATGAGATTCGTACATTTGTATGCTTAAGTACCTTGAAACGAACAGTCGTAACAAAATTACTGGAGCAGGGATGAAACCAAGTTACGGGAGTGAAAACGACTTTAATACATCGCGGGGAGGTCAACGAATTCACAAAAACCTACGAAAAGACAAGATATGAAAGAGAAATCAATGATATATAGAGCCCATTATCTATATATCTACATATTATTATTTGTTTATTTAGCAGACACCTTTACCCAAGGTGACTTAGAAACTAGGGTGTGTGAAATATGCATCAGCTGCAGAGGCACTTACAATTACGTCTCACCCAAAAGACGGAGCACAAGAAGGTTAAGTGACTTGCTCAGGGTCACAGAATGAGCCAGTGGCTGAGGTGGGATTTGAACCTGGGACCTCCTGGTTACATAACTCGGTTACTGCTAAAACACTGATTGATAACAAGGTGATGGGTATATTTCACACTAATTCTAATTTATATTATAATAGTTACTAGGGATTATATGAAGGCTTTGGGGTTTGTTTTATTTATGATGTAAAAAAAGCAAAACAATACAATATATACAGAGTGATTACAAAGGAAGTGGGCCATTTTACAAAGGCATGACAATAAATGTACACCTTGCAAGTTCCTGTACAATCCCATAGGGGGCACCACAAAACATTACAGGGGTGGGTGGGATAAAAAAAACAATAATGCCATTATTTGTAGTCTTGATGCTTCAGAATCAGGGTTAATTGCTTATCAGACAAACAATGAAAATGATCTTGATCATGCAAAATTAAAATGAGAATACAAAGAATTTAAAAACGTGTTAAGTTCACAACCACACAGTCAGGTCCACCTGATTCACTGCAGTCTGCTGGATACAATGAAACATGGGGTTCAGTCATTAACGCTTGGGTTCAGGGCTTCTCTGCTGTGTATCAATATCAATACTTTAACTGTATGAGAAACAAGGCATTGGTTCACTGTTCATACTCTGTATTTATTAATATTTTTTGCTGAATTGTTTCAATAAAGTTTTAATCTGAATCTCTCGCTTCTTTATTGGGTATTGTCACTTGGTTAAATTTGCAATCCTCTGACTGAACTGCTGAACAGTCAATCCTTTTCTAGAATCATGTCACAAGAAACAGTCACAAGACAAAGTGAGAACAAAGCAGGGCTTTGAACAATCAGGATGCTCTAGCACTCTGGTGTGTGTGTGAGAGAGCGAGGCTGCAGCGAGTTACAAGAGCAATCCAGCAAGGGGTTCTATGACATCATCAAGCAGGAGAGAGGGTGCAGCTGCTGGAGAAGAGCCCTGGCCTGCTTTTCAATGGTAGAGCTTGTTAATAAAAAGCTGCAGCTTACCACACCCATGTTCATTATTACACCTACATTCAATGTGTTTGTATCTCTTCCCTACATCTTTTCACATCTAAGCCTATCATGCATTCTATACTGGATCACAGCTGACAGTCCACTTTGTGTACATCCCCCAGGAACACTTTCATGAATCAATCTGCTAGTCCATATCATTGTTATTAGTCACTATAAGCTGCAGGTATATCAAATATTGAGTGCTTCACAGAGGGTATTTACATCACTGTTTTCTATTTGTATTTTCAATAGATTCAATTCTTAGAAAAAAAGCAAGTGTGATAAATATGGGGGAAAGTTATATTGGGGAGGTATATAGAACCCCAAATAATGTATAGTTTGTACCCTTTAAAAATGAACAGAGTATGGAAATAACTGGAGGAAAAGCAAAAATGTAGTCCTGATCATTTAAAGAGAACAGGACTACATTTCCCAAAATGCCTCTGATAAAAAAAAACCACTATAGACCCTGTATTATATTACACCACTGTAGATCCTGTATTATATTACAGCACTATAGACCCTGTATTATATTACATCACTAAGGATTCTGCATTATATTACAGCACTATAGACCCTGTATTATATTACAGCACTATAGACCCTGTATTATATTACATCACTAAGGATCCTGCATTATATTACAGCACTATATATCCTGCATTATATTAATAATAATAATAATAATAATTTCTTTCTTAGCAGACGCCCTTATCCAGGGCGACTTACAAGATATCACATTATTTTTACATACAATTACCCATTTATACAGTTGGGTTTTTACTGGAGCAATCTAGGTAAAGTACCTTGCTTAAGGGTACAGCAGCAGTGTCCCCCACCTGGGATTGAACCCACAACCCTCCGGTCAAGAGTCCAGAGCCCTAACCACTACTCCACACTGCTGCCTATAGACCCTGTATTATATTACATCACTAAGGATCCTGCATTATATTACAGAACTATAGACCCTGTATTATATTTTAACTGGTGAGCAATGTTTTCAATGGGTTCATTCAGTTGATATTTTTGATATCACACAGCCCTGTGATTTGGGAAACACGCCCTCACTAATACCAGCAACAGAGCGCTACCCTGCACGAGCTGTCAAGCTGTCAAACAGCAACACATCTCCACAATTCTCTAGTGTGTAAGAAACTGTAACTGGGCTAAGCTTTCTTTACACTTTCTTTTGTGTTGATAATTTAAGTTGTCGTTTTTCTATTGCACTTATATTCATTTTTTTTTCAAGCATATGTGAATGTGTGCAAGAAAATCGTGTTGTAATTGAATAATTAGCCCATTTGTTTGTAGCTGAATACTTTATAAAGCTTCATGAAGAAGAACGAGGGAGAGCTGGGAGGATGTTCAGGACATGGATGCCGGGCTGGGAAGTAGGAGCGGTGGTAGGGGTTTTGAGAAATTGCTTCTTTGTGTGTGATGTTTATGGTGTGGATCCGCATATTGCAGCTCATGTGTTGCCGCTGCTGCTACATTCTAACCCGTCACCGGCTCTGCCTGTAGTGAGAGGGGCAGGGGGAGATCTAGAACGGCTCCTATGTGATTATTTAGCAGATATGCTTATGGGGTTCTGCAACTTAGACTATTTTGTACCTCACAGCAGACAAGTGTCAGAAAGTCAATCACTTAGACTAAAGCATAAAACGCATGTCACAGCTCTCACACTGCGTTAAAGCAGCTTCAGGGCCAGTGAAATGTGACACTGCTTATACACACACACACACACAACGCAGCAGCAAAGCAAAGCAGGCTGAGAGTACCAAGTAGCTTGCTAACACACACACACACACACACACAACGCAGCAGCAAAGCAAAGCAGGCTGAGAGTACCAAGTAGCTTGCTAACACACACACACACACACACACAACGCAGCAGCAAAGCAAAGCAGGCTGAGAGTACCAAGTAGCTTGCTAACACACACACACACACAGCCTGAACTGAAACGGTGCAGAAAATCTTAGAATGGATCAAGCTAAGCTTACTAACAGTATATTGTTACGATGTAGCAAGTTTACTTCACAATAACTTCATACAACACTAAAAAAGTTTCACTAAAAAGTTATTTTACACGCAAGGTGTGCAAACTAAACAATTAATAGTTTGATGCTATGTGAATGTGTTACAGTTAATTAATTTAGTTCCGTAAGAGGAAAATGCAACTGGAAGCATACTCAACGGTTTCTTGAAGCTTGAAGACTAATATGCAGGCTGATATTCAGCAGTGGTGTGCGCAGTGTCAGCAGTGTTGCACCCGGAAGACTCCCCAAGAGTATGCCCCATTAGTGCCTATCACTACATCTGCACCTCTCCATTTAGTTTCTATGGACTTTCTTACTTTAGAAAAAGCAGCTAGTGGCCATGAACATATCTTAATGATCACTGATCATTTTACTAGATATGCCATTGCAGTACCTACTAGAAATCAGACTGCAGTTACAACGGCTAGGGCCTTGTGGCAGAACTTTATATTACATTATGGCTGCCCCTTGCAATTTCATTCTTTAGAAGAAAAAAAAAAAAAAAGGATAATAATTTTCACAGCACAATTCCAAAAGTAAAATCTTAAACACTTTTAAATAACACCCTTCAAAGCAAATAGTGGTTTCCACAAACAGTTCCAAACAATAAAATATAAAACCTTAAATAACACTTAAAAAAAAAAAAAATCAGTGATTTGCATAGAAAAACAGAAAACTTCATGCAACCTAAAAAAATGCCTAAACACTCCAGTAGCCGCTATTTTAGTTAATACACAGGTTGATAAAGTGCAAGTGTGCAATCAAAAGTTAACAGGCCGCTTATAACTATATATTGTAAACACATACACAATTACAGTTGGAATAATCAGGACAAAGACCCTACTCTAAAAGATAAAACAACCACTAACACAGAAAAGAAATTCGTATACAGCGTTCAAATATGACATCAAAATTCACACGATCGTAATTACAAACTCAGAATACAGACAATGCACATTCTCTTTTGTAATCAAACCCATACAATTGCGACCGACGTCTAAGAGCACCAGGGATACTTCACTGAAACCACTCCACTATAGAGCAGACCAAACTATTCAATATGAATAGTAATAGTTTACCATGAACTTCTAGCGCCTCAGTATTACACTTGAAAGGTTACAATCCTTTCCAAACAGTAGCTCCCCGACCCGTGATCTCAGCTCACAAATCTCTCAACCCCGATCTCTCTCTCTCGCTGATTAACCTCACCTGTTTTTATACAGCTGGCCCCATTACGAATTAGCACTGCAGTTACTATGGAGACGAATAGTCTCCCTGGGGTTTAAAGGGACAGTGCAACAGTAAAAATGATAAAAAAATCACACAATAAAACTTATTACATTCAAAAAAATAAACAATACCATTGCACATCCGTTACATAAACATACAAAAACACATCAAAACCTACCGTTCAGTATCCTACGCAGATATTTATATGATTATATCTCATCTCAAAATGACACTTGTCATTCTGATTAATTTCGTTTAGGACCTACTTGAATTAAATAAATACAAACGGAGGCTGCTTCAATTTTAAATTCTTATTGTACCGCAGTTGCTATTTTTATACAGCTAAAAGTATGAAGTGATGTAGCCATATAGACATTTAAGATAATGTAAAAAATGTATATATATTTAAATTAATTACAATTCAAGTACTAATTAAACTATACAACACAACAAAAGGTTACTGTGATGTACCGTTGCTTACCACACAGTGTCGAGTCTCTGGCAGGTAAGCCCTCCATCTGTCTTTGGGCTTCTTAATGTCGAGTAATCCGTGCTCTACCAGCCCAACCCTCTCCGAATCCAACAGCAGGCTTTTCTCTTTGTCAAAATGTTCAGTAGTTATCCTGACCTCGTTTGTATTCGCCCAAATAACGCAAACATGCCTCTTATTTGACATTATCTCTCACACAGTAGCTCTTCAATGGCAGTTGAGAGCGGTCGAGCGTCTCGACGGTTTGAATTTTCTGAGCTCGAGCTGGTGTGCTGATGTATCGCTGCTCGCGCGCATTGAACAGTAGGACTATCCCACTTAGGTGAGGGGTGATGGGGTGATTTTTGGCAAATTAACAATACTGACTGGCTAAATCAGTTACTGGTACTGTAATTAATGAATGTTAATAATTTATTGTAGCGTTCTACGCAGTATTATATATCAGTTACATAACTCAAACCTATTACCCACTCATAAAGATAACCCCCCTCCCCTCCCCTCCCCTCCACAGTGACCTATCTGGCGGGTCAGGTTCATGTCAAACGCTGAGTTACAGTTTGCGATATAGCTGGTGCGTCACTATTTTTTTTTTAAATCTTGGCTTTACGATTAAGATTTTATCTTTAATTTATCTATAATCTCTATGTGCGGTGTGAAATGGAGTCTGGCGTCCCTCAAGAATCTGCTGTGCAGAGAACAGGCGAGAATGATACAGAAGACCGAGGTGACTATCAGTGTGTGTCACGCAAGTGTTTGATATTTGCGACATGAATAATTAAGATGTCTTTTTTAAATTCACTTTAACATTGCCAAACGGTTTGATTACCTATAAAATAATATAACCACTCGCAGATGTTTTGTTTCCCTTTTTTAAGTATCTTTCTGTACCACTGTTGTTAGACTAACTTTTTTCCCGCTCAAATTACAACCGAACTCAGCCAACTGCCAGAAGTTGCTCGAGCTGCCATTACTCTAATCATATGCAAATGCTGTCTGTTTGATTGGTTAAAGTTAGTGGAGTGATTTTTAACTGATTTTTCATTTGTTTTTTTCAGTGGTGTGATTTTTTTTAAAAAGGGGGGGGGGGGTGTGTGGTGGGGGCACACGTGCCCCTTCTGACCCATGGGTTAGGCGTCTATGGACCTGTGTAAAGACATACTTCGTGGCAGGTTCTTCCAGTCACAGTAGCCTTCATTAGCCCAGATGTGCTGTTTAGTTTAGAGAAGTAAACATGGCCAGCAACATAGTTTGTTACTCACAGCGCTGCCTGTTAGCTAATTATATGGGATTTTCAATAAAAACCTTTTAATTCTGATACAAAAAGGAAATAATACCAATGATACACAGTACAGAATGTATCCACATACGAACTGCATGGACAAACAAAACAATAGTGTAGGGTTAACCCTGCAGGACCCTTCAGCGCCGTCAGGTGTGCTTGATGAGAGTCAAGAGCACAGAAATACATTGGGTTAAATAGAAAGCAAAACCAGCCCCACTTGCTGGAGTCGCCCAGCCGAAGTCTTTGAAGACCAAGCCGGCCGAGGCTTGAACCTGTGATCGGAACCTGGATATAATAAGATTACGATTTACTGTTGCAAATAAAAAAATTAAAAAAAAATCTTGAAACATGCAGAGCTAAAGCGTTCATTATTTTAAGGTCACTAGAACTGTAAAGTAACCCAGTAAGATAATACATGTGTTAATCTATGGGTAGTATGAAATAACTTTTGAACTGAGAAACTCTTGACAATAAAGCACATAAATAACAATAAATACATGCACGCTATTAATTAAATAATTAAATAAAGATACCTGTAAAGTGTCTCTCTCTCGGTCTCCCTGCCAGCCTGTCTGTTGGTTCCCGCCAGTGTTGCCAACTTTTCAGATCTAAGTCGCCAGATCAGCCTCAGAAAGTTGCTATTTCTTTTTTTATTTTTTTTATTTAATAGTCGTCAATGGATTTTTTTTTACCCCATTTTTGAATCTCGGTCCACTGCTGCAAGCCCCACGTCGACTCGCGAAACAGCGGCAGACACGAGCATCCTCCGATACGTGCCCTGCCAAGCCGGTCCACAGCGAAGCCAGCAAACCAATAGGGCAGGAGGACAACACAGATCTGAACGGCTCCATAGGAGACCGGCAGGCGCCCTGCCGGCCACAGGAGTCGCTGGTGTGCGGTGAACCAAGGATTACCATGCCGACCGAGCCCTCCCTACCCAGGCAGCGCTTGACCAATTGTGTGCCGCCCCCTAGGAACTCCTGGTCGGCAAATGACAGCCTGGACACGAACCAGCAATCTCCAGGCTATAGGGCGCATCCTGCACTCCACGCAGAGCGCCTTTACCAGATGCGCCACTCAGGAGCCCCTTGAAAGTCTCTATTTTAAAGCAAAACTTACCAAACAATCATCATACAGACACACCAATACCGCATAGTATGCAGTGATTTGCATGAACTCATGAGTTTGAGAAGTAGTCCTGCCTTAACCTTAAAAAACAAAAAAATGTGTATTATAAATAGGGCTTGAAGTTTTTGGTTTTTACTTTCCAAAGCTCTACCACCCTTTAAATGTTAGTCGTTGTTTAGCTGTCTCTACATTCTAATCAAGAGAAAACTACCAATTAAAGACTGGGGTTAAGATTATTTTTGTTGGCTATAAAATCAAGGAGATTTTAAATGATGGATTTGCTACACTGTGCATGTGTACTGGGTATTTTATTGTAGCGTTTTCAGGTTCTTCTGGAACAGAAATGAGAAGCTGTGAGTAGATGAAATTGAAGGCTCAAGCCATTTTTATACAATACTTCAAATCAATAAAGCTAAATTGTAAAGTGAGGGAAGGGAACAGAGTCAAAAATGAAATAAAATGACTGCAATTAGTATTTGTTTTCTTGTCCTTTACCACTCGCTCAATCTTCACACACACACCCTTCTGTCACTCTTGCTTTCTCCAATTCTCTCGGTCTTTAACGCACCCCTTGATATCCCCTCGTCCACGTCTTTCGCTCCAAACCTGCACTGCAATTCCCCTACACACACACACCATGCAACCCCAGCATGAACAAAAATAATAACACGCTTGGCTTTAACAGAAATGGTAGAATTTTACTTACAAATACAAAAGTGAATCTAGAAACCTTTAAAAACCACAAATAAAAACAAATGGAGAAACCGACAGAGAAACAAAGCAGTGTTTCCACAACAGCAGCACAGACCCTGCTCACTGTACATACCCGAGTGCAGGGCTCCCCAACCCGTCCTGGGGACCCCCCCGTCTCTGCTAATTTTCATTCCAACAGAGCTCTCAAATAAACAGCTGCACATTTCAAGTTACGATTTCAACATTTTATAAGTAACTTGAACTCTGCAACTGTTTAAGAGCTGAAACCAATTAAAAAAGATCCAATTAAAACAAATTATTAGTTCAATAAAGGGTCTAGTTCAACAATTGAGAGCTCACTTGGAATGACAACCCTAAGACAGGGGGTCCCCAGGACCGGGTTTGAGAAGCCCTGCCCTACTGTGATAGTTATACCCCCTCGTTTAAAACAAAAGAGAGGGTACAATGCACATGTTTATATGAAAAAAAGGATAGAAGTTACACATGAAATCTAAAATATTTGAGTAGTAATAGTATTATTCCAAACTGAAGTGGGTGCCACCTGTACATCACCCAGCTGAATGAGACAGACAGACAGACAGACAGACAGAGACAGGGGTGTTGCAGATCTCTGATCTCAGGAACAAGCCTGGCATGCAGAGAGCACACCAGCATTCTGCATATTCAGTATGGAAACACATTCACTGCAAGGGAATTTAAAAACAGATCTGAGTGATCAAAGTGACCAGACACTCCGTCAAAGAGTTGAATTGCAGCCCAACTGAATACAGAAGAAACTGAACTAAGAGAAGACAGTCCATTGTAATTCTTTTCATGATCAAACAACTCCAGAAGTGCCCAGGTCAGAATTAAAAGGGCAGTGCCAGTCTGTCGAGAGAGAGAGAGGAGCTTCACTTCCGGTTGGCTGTGGCGGTGCCAATGACACACTCGTTTACCTGCAGAGTGAGAGACAGTGTGATGAGAACACACGACATACATACTGGATAGACTGAGCTTCAAGCTAAACAAACAGTGCTGAAGACTAGCATATCATTAAAAGCATGGATTAGCTATACAATGTTGCATATTGAAGTACTACAAAACATCTGCTACCTCTCCACTAACTGAGCCTTGTCCTTTATATTCATTCCAATACATCACAACACAACAGTCTGCACTTCTAGAAATGGCACCTAATTCAGTTTCTTCACAAACAGGTTTACAGTGGAGTCGCTTGTCACTAAACCCTACTGAAATGCCAGTTTCCCAGCACTGGATTAAGAAAGTGCATGTGTCTCATGTGGTTCAATTGTACAGCAGACAGGACCTACCTTGCTAGCGAAGCGCAGGGAGTTCAATGACTCACTGAAGCTCTCGATTTCAGGAGAGATGTTGACGAACATTAGGCTGGAAAGAGAGAAGCGGTCCATTAAAAATCGCACTATTCAAGAGTCCATGTGAGCTCCTCTGTGCAGTAGCACCTGCAGGCCATTACTGCAGGGATCAACGAGAGCGTCTGACCTGCCAGACCGTGCCAGTCAGTGCAGGGATATGGGATTAGAATACAAGGGGCAAGGGGCTTGTTTGATGAATACATTCAAACCCAGTGCTTGCACCCAAGATCATAAAACATTGCTAAGGATTTGATAGTACATCTTTTGCTTTGTACAGTGGTGCCATCCTGTGCGTTGAACAGAATTCTAAAAGTACAATATTTGAGATTCAAAATAAACTACATGGTGTTTAGGGGGGCGTCTTCTAACAAATCATCCATAATGAAACATCTAGTAGTGCTGAATATAGAAATACAAAAAAACACCTAACAGACATTTCCACATGTGTCATTGAACTGGAGTTTCTTTAGAACAGAACTGGCTTCTCCCTGGACTGCACACATGCTGAACGAACTTGTTTCAGTGAATAGAGCTGAAGTGTTTCCCAGCAGCAGAGCACCACTCACGTTTTGCTGTTTCCTCCCAGGCAGTCCTGAAGCAGGTATGTGAGCTTGCAGTTCCTGTAGGGGACAAAGCCATCCTGCAGAGACAGACAGACAGAGATAGATAAGTGCTAACAAACTACAGTAGTGTAATGCTGCTCAGCTGAGCACTTCTTTCCTCAACAGTATAAAACGAATAGAACTGCAGCTATCGTGTGTGTAGATCCTATATGGCAGTGGGGTGAGCACCTTGCTGCGTGCGTGTGTGAGTGCGAGTGAATGGATCCTATATTGCCTGTACAGCAGTGTTCCCTCCAAGGCTAAAATGCGCACATTTTTTGCAGTAAATGGCAACAACCTTCGCACTCAGTTTACTAATGTTCGCAAGTTATTATCATAAATATCAACCTCAAAATCGAGTCTCCAGCCTCTCAAAGTAATCATTTTAGAGCATTCTTGCAAAGCATTAACATAAGCATATTTGCATCGGTCTAGCAGCGGAGTCTCTGATTTCTCTCTGTAAAAATGCACGTCACATTACAGTGCAGAGCTCGCTGAGGCACCAGCGACTCTACCGAGAGTGCCTCTCGCTGCTGCTCATGAACTTCAGTTTTGAACTCGTCGTATAATTGAATACTAAAATCAGTGAAGAACAATCCTCCCGCATTATACAGAAATATAAATACTCTGGTAAACATTATTTTAGTTTTATTTCCCTTTTAAAAAACCACCATTTCAGAAATAGTATTTTGAAACTGGTAAAAATGTAATCAGAACATTAGTTAAATACACATTTAAGTGTATAGTAATTGAAGACATACCATGTCCATTATTTATTTTTTTTTGCGAGTTTATTCATCATGTGACTTCACTCCATGTCTCTGCTGAAACTCAACATGGCGGCTGCACCAACGAAGAAGAAAAAAAAAAGCAATGTTTCAGTCCTTGTATAGATAATCTGATTATCTAGTGTTCTTAAAAGTTTTGCCATAATTTGCGTGATCATGTACAAGTCAATACCATTAACTATAATAATGCCAGTTGTAAACACAGAGAATAAGTAAGACGGCAACAATGGAGAAGGACTGCATTCTGTGCTGAAAAACTAAGAGCCAAGGTACTGCGCTTAAGACAGAGCTTTCCCCAAGTAAGCAAGATAAATTAATTGCGTATTTCACTGTTTAGTTTATTTCTTTCCATGCTACCTGTCTTTAATAAAGCTATATTTAGCCATTTTAAACCATGGCCGTTAATTTAATTATATTTTCTGATTATGAAGAAAATGAGCTAAGAACTATTTTCTAGCTATACAATCCTTAAAATGAAATGGATGACTGCTGTGTAAAGGATGTAGTCACTACACTGCACACCGCTGGGTTCATAAAGACATTCTGTCTGGAGACACGCCTCTTAATCTTGCAAATAACACTGCAGAATTAGGAAAGAACCAATTGAGAGGATTAATTATGCATTTACATTAAAAGGGGAGCTATTTAAAACACAATTGGATAATGCAAAGCAGTGAACCTGTTTTAGAGCAACGAGCCAACACACCTTTATCAGTGTTTCATAGATTATCCTGGTTATTATTATAATGCCAGTAAAACACTAAACTTAATTTGTGGAGTACTGTACAAAGGGTTACTGTCACATGACATTGCTGGACTGTTACTAAACTGTTTCATATATTTTATCGTTAATGTAGTGCCAACAATAAGATCAACAGGTATTTTCAAAACACCTTTGTTTGTGGACTGAACTAGTGTGTCAGTGGAAGACTGTAAATATGATTCTCACAGCCGTGCTGGACATTTGGCTTTCTGAACTGTTGTAATATAATTCTTAGGTTTTCCTGCTTATTTTAATGCCAGCAATGAGCCAAGTGATGTCTATAAACACCATGGCAGGTTTGAAGTGTCTTCAGGTGCTTTACATTTATTAAAATGTACTTATTTTAACTAGTAACATATGTATGTTCAAATGCCATATTTAATTAATATGTTGATAAAAAGTGGGAACAAATGGATTTGGCCATTTTTAGAAAATAAATGGTATTTAAGAATGGAACAATTAGTTGGGACGGAACAAAGTAGCCCTAAAGATGGTTATAATTGAAGGCAGTGCAGACGCCAGTGTTAATGCAGTCGTATAAAGCAATTGTATGCAGGCTTCCAGTTAAGCATGCAGTCTATATCTATGATAACATGACAGGGCTGCACAGGATCAGAGGATGACTCTGAATCAGAGGCAGAGCCACAATAAAAGTAAATTGTAAAATTGTAGTTGATACTTGCGTTGGAATATTATTTTAAAATTGTAAACAAAAATATGTTAAAAGGGTTAATGCGCGGCTGAAGGTTTTTCTCAGTATCTAAAAAGCTTAGCGGGAACACTGCTGTACAGACTGTGTGTAGATCCTATATTGCCCGAGGCGAGTACCTTGCTGGCCAGTGCTGAGAATACCAGGCCCAGGTTAGTGAGGCTGGCGTTGATACTCTTCATCTCCTTGAGCCGATCCCCTGTGGACTGGGACTTCTGAACACGCTCACTGCCAGCCAGGTCCACCAAGCTCAGGATCGCTGTGGAGAAACATACAGATTCTGAACACGCTCACTGCCAGCCAGGTCCACCAAGCTCAGGATCGCTGTGGAGAAACATACAGATTCTGAACACGCTCACTGCCAGCCAGGTCCACCAAGCTCAGGATCGCTGTGGAGAAACATACAGATTCTGAACACGCTCACTGCCAGCCAGGTCCACCAAGCTCAGGATCGCTGTGGAGAAACATACAGATAGGAACAGGAATAAGACACAGAGAGAGAGAGAGAGAGAGAGAGAGAGAGAGAGAGGAGAGAGGAGAGAGAGAGAGAGAGAGAGAGAGAGAGAGAGAGAGAGAGAGAGAGAGCAAGAGAGCGAGAGTGTTCAGAATAGCTGTGGCGAGAAAGACAGTTAGAACAGGAATAAGACAGAGAGAGAGAGAGCGAGAGCGAGAGCGAGAGAGAGAGAGAGAGAGAGAGTGTTCAGAATAGCTGTGGCGAGAAAGACAGTTAGGAACAGGAATAAGACACACACACAGAGACAGAGACACAGAGAGAGAGAGAGAGAGAGAGAGAGAGAGAGAGAGAGAACTGTGCATAGTAACTGATATGAGAGACAGGGTTAACCGGACATTATCTGGTAACTTGCTGAAGATCGCCACGAAGTGTCTCACAGCCAGTTAGGAACAGGAAAGACACACACAGAGCCAGGTCCATCGAGCTGAGGATAGCCGTGTATGGACAGGTGGAGACACTGATTTAGTGAGACACACTCACAGTTGCAGGACACGTCCCTGGCTGCGTTCTTGCCCTCAATCCTCAGCTGAAAGACACTGTGGCTCCTGGAGGAGACATCGTTAACCTGCGTGCGAGCCGTCGAGCGGTTCTGCTTCGCCAGCTTGATGAGAACCAGCACCTGAGAGAGAAAGAGACACACACCATTAAGAACCTGCCTGGGACCTGGGACCCACATTCTTCAGTGGAGGACCCCCTCCCACTCGCTGCTCACATGGATGCGTTTCAGGTTGGCCATGCTGATATCCAGTGGGGGAGCCCCTCTTGATTTCATAGTCTCACCTCCTCCTCGCTGCTCACAGGGATGTATTTCAGGTTGGTCACTCTTATGTCCGCAGTGGGAGAGGCTCTCTTGATCTCGTAGTCCATCTTCTTGGGTGTTTTGTTGCTCACTAGCAGGTCGCGGATTGTCTCGTTGTAGATTTCAAGGAAACTTGCGGTGAATTGGTACTGTAAGAAAGAGATATATCAAAATCAGACCCAGGACAGGCCAACATCTGTGCAGCCCTGAAATAATCCCCCCTCCACACCTTCCCCATTCCTCTCTGTCTTAATTCAGAAAAATCATAAACATTTCACCCCCCCTCCCCCCGATCCTCACCTCCCAGCCCTGCTCCCTCAGCTTGCAGGCTGCCTGGAAGATCTGCTGCACTGCTCTGGGTATCATGCCCATCTCCTCTCCGGCCAGCACGTCGGGCCCCTCCATGGTGTAGGTCTTGCCGCTGCCGGTCTGCCCGTAGGCGAAGCTGCACACGTTGTAGCCGTCGAGGGCCGACTGCACCAGCAGGGAGATCTCAGAGAACACCTGCTGCTGGGAGCACTGAGGGGGGAACACGTGGTCGAACTTGAAGGGGTATTTATGGAGCTCCTTCTCCTTGCCGATGTGAGACTGAGGGATACAAACAGCGAGACAGTGTGAGGAGGCAAAAAAAAAAAAAAATGGCTAATCTAAATTAATATGCATTTCAGCAGCTCCTCCATTTCAATGAGACAGAGGAAAGGAGAGGGCAGTGTTAATCTGTGAGGGAATCTGAACTCCGGGGCAAGTCCAACGTAGATAAGCACACTGGATAATGACACTACAGTTACAAGGTTGAGGCTACTTTACTTAAAATATCAGAAAATGAACAGAACGGTGCTGTTGTGTTGGTAGGACCTGCTTTGGTGCAAGTCTGCAGTGTGTGTATTCCAGTGCGAGTTCCTGTAGCTCTCACCTCCTCTGTCTTCACCAGCACGATGGTCTTGTCCTGGGGCTGGATCTCGAAGGAGCTCTGCTGCTGCCCTCCGTCCAGCAGGGGGCGCACCCTACAGAACACACGGATGTTTCCCTGCAAGGAGAGAGGAGAGAAATCATTTTTGTATTTAAAAAAACAAAACAACTTTGCAAGCAGTGAAGCTCCATGAGATTCTAGACCCTCCCACACAGCAAGGAGGTATTCACCTGGATCGTGTTCTGTTTGCACAAGTCAGAATAGCAGGACAGGCACCTCCATTTGAACAGGGTGTATCCTGAGCAGGCTGTAAAGCAACCGTATATCTTTACAACACAACCCGGAGCGCTGAGATTGACAAGAATCATGGGTTATAAATGTCTTCACTTTCCCTGCAGAGCAGTTGGCAGTAGGGATTGGTGTGGGCCTCTCTGGTACCTTGAGCTCCAGCAGTGTGTTGTGCAGGGCCCTCCTCTCCATCTCCCCCTGGTGCAGCTTGTCTGTCTGCTCTGCGTTGCTCTGGGTCAGCTCCCTCACCTCCTGCAGCCTCTGAGCAGACAGGGCGCGCTCGCGGCTCAGATCCATCTGGGAGGGGAGAGACTGGCATGAATACAGTGACACACAGAGTCCAGCACTCTAGCTCAGGCTAATGTGAAAGTTTCATGGCGACTGGAGAAGCGGTTTTCCAGATCTATGCACACGTTTTGCTGCGTTGCTCACCTCAAGAGTCCTCTTCAAACTGGACAGCTCCTGGTTTTCCATCTCATAGGCCCTGCAGAAACACACATGTATATCAGACAGAGCAGCTCCCCTTACTGCAGCCGTGTCCAAATCATCTCTCTTCTCCAACACCCTCAGTGTAGACACACTGCATGAAATCACAATACCTACACTCCTCTCCCCTCATTCTGTTCAATAGTTTTATCAAACAGCTCCCTCTCTACCAGCCCGTGTGTCCCTTCTCTGTTCTTGTGTGTCTCCTCTCCCTCTCTCTGCCTGTGTGTGTGTTATTATTATTAGTGGTATTTATTTCTTAGCAGACACCCTTATCCAGGGAGATTAACAATTGTCACAAGATATCACATTACTTCACATTATACAGATATCACTTTTTTTTTTTTTACATACAATTACCCATTTATACAGTTGGGTTTTTACTGGAGCAATGTAGGTAAAACAACCTTACTCAAGGGTACAGCAGCGATGTCCCCCACCTGGGATTGAACCCACAACCCTCCGGTCAAGAGTCCAGAGCCCTAACCACTACGCCACACTGCTGCCCTGTGTCTCCTCTCTCACGTCTGGGCCCTGTCTTCTCTCTTACTTGTGTGTCTCCTATCTCCGAGTCCCTGTTTGCGTGTGTCTCCTCTCTCACCTCATCTTGTTCAGCAGGGCGCTGTGCTCCAGTGTTAGCCCCTCCAGCTCCCTCTGCGCCCGGTCTCCCCTCTCTCTCAGCCCCTGGTTCTCTTGACTTATGGTTTGAATCTGCTCCCGATAGCTCGTCACTTTGCACTGCACGTCGCTACAATAGAGAAACCGATTCCGTAAGGCGAGGGGAGCGCGGCACTCTGAAGATACACTCGAATCACAGGATTTACAAAAGTGCCAAAAGATGAGCAAAGAAAACCAGCCTGATGATCTTGGTGAATGTTTTGAGTTTGTTCTTAACTTTAAAGCTCACTCCCTGTGCTTTGCTCCTTGCTTAGCTCTAAACATGGTTGCTGGCAGGTAAGATGGGGGCACGTCCCCCCCATTTAGAAGCAGCTCAGGGGGGGAATAATACAGACATCAGACTTATTCCTGCGATAATCACGTGCATCCATCTCGGTGCTGTGGGTGGGCAAATGGTTTTGATTGGAGCAGGTGTCAAACAGGGCTGGAGCTGTAGAACAGCTGGAGGGTGTGTGTGTGTCACACTCTCTAGGGAGGGAGGAGCGAGCGGTGAGCGCTCCAATACAGCCATTCTAGCAATACAAAGAACTTTAAAAATAACATCCTACACAAGTCTAAATGTGAATTGACTAACTCACTAATATTTGGTTGCTTTTTTTTTTTTGACCTATGTTACCGGTACATATTTAGTCTGGGAATCAGCGCTTAGTAAATCAGACCCAATAAGGGAGATTGTGTGTTTACAAATCAGTGACAGTTCAGCTCCCTGCAGTATTGCATCCTTGTTCAGTACAAAACTAATCTGTTGGTGGTGCGTGAAAAAAAGCGACCGCGCAGCTGCATCATCGTCCAAAAAAGTCCAGAAATATGAAGCGAGTTGTAAACTGGATTTCCCTTTGCCGGCGCTGCAGATGAGCCTCGTCCTCAGCATGTCTCTGTGGCGATGTGCTGGCCAATGTGTGTGTGTCTCCTCTCTCACCTCATCTTGTTCAGCAGGGCGCTGTGCTCCAGTGTTAGCCCCTCCAGCTCCCTCTGCGCCCGGTCTCCCCTCTCTCTCAGCCCCTGGTTCTCTTGACTTATGGTTTGAATCTGCTCCTGGTAGCTCGTCACTTTGCTCTGCACGTCGCTACAATGGAGAGAAACTACTTTGATTAGGCAGGGGGAGCGCAGCACTACCATCTCAAGTTAACCTGTCCATTGCGCAGCAGCTCACAATCAGCTTGAGGCAGGCAGTCTTGCACAGACGAGTTCATTTCTTTAAGAGGGGCAGAGGCAAGTGCTTTCCAAGTGTTAGCGCGGTGGTTTGAGGTAGAGAAGACATCCACAAAGAATTAAGACAGTTAGAGGCATGTCAGTATAAAAGGAAATGGCTTCTCAAAGCAGTTTTATCAGGTAAGAAGACTAGAGAAATTGAATCCAACGTGGTTAAACTGTGAGGATGAATCATAGAGGCTGGATAATAATGGTTGGAAATTGTATTATAAGAGCGAGTGCCAGTCTTTAGTGATTTTTTGGCTGCTATATGAAACTACAAAGGCAGTAACAGTGCTTCCGTTTATCAACCGGGATTGGATCACACACGTCATTTACGTGGAAACTGTGTGATTGTTTACTAATGCCGTAAACAGACGTTGACAGCACAGCTCATTGGAGAGACAACACCCCTACAGAAAGTGGAGTCATCCTCCGCTTGTGGAACAGGACTAGAGTCTGCGCAGGTCCCAGACAATTTAATTTGGGACGGTAATACACTGAATCGCAGGATTTAAGTGCCAAAGAGAAGACAAATTCAACATTCACCAAAATACCAGTTTTTTTTTTTAAATCTTTAAAAGCTCACCCCCTGTGCTGTGCTGCTTGTGTAACTCTAAAGCTTGCTCTGAGCCCTGTGTGTGTCACCTCATTCAGCAGTGTGCGGTCCTCTCTAGAGCTTATCTGTGTCTCATCGGTCTCTCCCCTCTCATCTTGTTCAGCAGGGTGCTGTGCTCCTCTCTGCCAGCTCCCCCAGCCCCTCGGTCTCCTGTCTCTCTCCCCTCATCTTGTTCAGCAGGGCGTCATGCTCCGCTCTCCAGCTCTGTGCCCTCTTTACCTGCTCCCTCAGCCCCTGTCTCCCGTCTCACCTCATCTTGTTCAACAGGGCACTGTGCTCCTCTCTCAAGCTCTCCAGCTCTCTCCGTGCCCTCTCTGCTTCCTCCCTCAGCTCGCGGTTTTGTGTTTTCGTGTTTTGGACCTGCTCCTGGTAGCTCGACACTTTCATCTGCATGTCACTCATTTTGCCTTTCAGATCCCAGCCTGGTCGTCGGCTCGCTGCCCCAACACCAGAGGGAGCTGCTGAGAAAGTCAATTTGATAACGTTAACAGGTTCATTTTATTTATAACAATTCAGGCTTCTGGGCAAAACACATGCCCAATTTCACAATGTCATGCTGTACAATTTATCTGATACACTACAGTGCTCTTTACCTGGTTTCGAAGTTGCAGCCACTGGCTTTTTCATTGCACCTGAGAGAAAGAAAAAAACAATGAGACAGGGTGAACTGTGCACAGTAACTGATATGAGAGAGACAGGGTGAACTGTGCATAGTAACTGGTATGAGAGTGAGAGAGACAGGGTGAACTGTGCATAGTAACTGATATGAGAGACAGGGTGAACTGTGCATAGTAACTGATATGAGAGAGAGAGACAGGGTGAACTGTGCATAGTAACTGATATGAGAGAGACAGGGTGAACTGTGCATAGTAACTGATATGAGAGAGAGAGACAGGGTGAACTGTGCATAGTAACTGATATGAGAGAGAGACAGGGTGAACTGTGCATAGTAACTGATATGAGAGAGAGAGGGTGAACTGTGCATAGTAACTGATATGAGAGAGAGGGTGAACTGTGCATAGTAACTGATATGAGAGAGACAGGGTGAACTGTGTATAGTAACTGATATGAGAGAGACAGGGTGAACTGTGCATAGTAACTGATATGAGAGAGAGGCAGGGCGAACTGTGCATAGTAACTGATATGAGAGAGAGACAGGGTGAACTGTGCATAGTAACTGATATGAGAGAGAGAGGGTGAACTGTGCATAGTAACTGATATGAGAGAGAGACAGGGTGAACTGTGCATAGTAACTGATATGAGAGAGAGACAGGGTGAACTGTGCATAGTAACTGATATGAGAGAGAGAGGGTGAACTGTGCATAGTAACTGATATGAGAGAGACAGGGTTAACTGGACATTATCTGGTAACTTGCTGAAGATTGCTAGGAAGCGTCTCACAGCCAGGTGCCTGGTGCTCTCTTTATATTTGATCAGGAGACTTGTAAAGAGGTCTGTAAAGCCCCTCTATTGACAGGGAGGAGAGATACCTCTGGAAGGGCCACCAGCCACAGTGGCAGCGCTGGTCTTGTACACAGGATTCACTGCAAGAGGGAAAAGGAGACAATTTCAGACAGCTCCCCTGAGCAGGGTCAACAAGCCTGCTGGAAATCAACAGGACTGGAATACATACTATCAGTTTTGTGTTTGCAAGAAGACAATGTATTGGCTACAGGGTACGTGGGTCATACTGCATTAGACTTCAGATGCCAGTTGTATTTTGCCAGGCTCTGTATGTCTGGTATTTCAAGTAGAATAACATCTGAAGATTCTCCTGCCAACAGAACTCACCTGCAGGTCTTTGTGACATGACCGGGGGGCGGGGCTTGAAGCCCACCACACTGGCTGAAACCATTTTCCTCTTATTGGGGGGAGCCTTGTCATCAGACTGATCCAACAGGCGCTTCTAATGGGGAAGAGTCAGGAATACGGAGCACAATGTAACACAGTAAGACGAGATTGTGCAAGTGTACCGCAGTAATCAAGCAATGTCAAATCATTTCACAATGCTTTAAAATGGTCTTTATCAATGTTATCAGCACACTTTACCGTGCTGGTGTATAGTATAGCAAATGAATACACAGCTCAGCCCCAGTACCTCTATTTGAACTCAGCTGTAGGTGCTTATACTCAGTTACATGGGCTTATATATGAAACCAAAACAGTAGCTGCAATTCAGAGTGTACTCAAGGAGCATTCGCCTACCAGGGATCCTAGTTTTCCACAACAACAAACTAAACGGTCAGGTGCGTTCTTTCAGGGGTGGAGGACTCTCAACACCCATCCCCCTCCTCTCACCTTGGCAGGCTGCCTCAGGCTGTTCTGCCCTGCGCTCTGCTCTTTGCCTGGCAGAGGTCTCTTGACGGAGGGCACGGGCAGTCTGGACAGCGCGCTCTTCTCCGCTGGTTCGTGGCACGCAGGCTTTTCATTGAGCTGCCTCAGCGGGGATCTCTGTCAAAACAAAACAGGACCAAGAATCAAACAAAAATCCTGTGACAGAACAACACACACAGCAACCAAACTACAACTGTGACAAAATAAAACAAAACCCCTGTGACAGACCAACACACACAGCAACCAAACTACAACTGTGACAAAATAAAACAAAACCCCTGTGACAGACCAACACACACAGCAACCAAACTACAACTGTGACAAAATAAAACAAAACAGAACCAAGAACCCAACAAAACCCCTGTGACAGAACAACACACACAGCAACCAAACTACAACTGTGACAAAATAAAACAAAACCCCTGTGACAGACCAACACACACAGCAACCAAACTACAACTGTGACAAAATAAAACAAAACTCCTGTGACAGACCCAACACACACAGCAACCAAACTACAACTGTGACAAAATAAAACAAAACTCCTGTGACAGACCAACACACACAGCAACCAAACTACAACTGTGACAAAATAAAACAAAACTCCTGTGACAGAACACACACAGCAACCAAACTACAACTGTGACAAAATAAAACAAAACAGAACCAAGAACCCAACAAAACCCCTGTGACAGACCAACACACACAGCAACCAAACTACAACTGTGACAAAATAAAACAAAACCCCTGTGACAGAACAACACACACAGCAACCAAAATACAACTGTGACAAAATAAAACAAAACCCCTGTGACAGACCAACACACACAGCAACCAAACTACAACTGTGACAAAATAAAACAAAACCCCTGTGACAGACCAACACACACAGCAACCAAACTACAACTGTGACAAAAGTGTACAGCAGCGTGTGTGTCTCCACACAGAGAGGCTCATCCAGCAGATTACACACTGTGGAGTTTCATCACTGGCACCAAACGCCCATGCTGTTGAAGCCTGTCTGTGCACAATCACACATGCTTAATAACAATGATCAGTTATGGAGCCTCAGCTCACTAATTCAGGAACACATCACTCATTAACAGTCATAGCTAATAAACCAGGCGACTTTGACTATACAAGCCACAGCAAGTGTAGGTATACCCGAAGCTACTTTTTCATGCCTTCCCTGTACATCAACACATGTAAGCTTAAGATGGTTAGTATTGCTGTAGTCCTGGATAGAAGCAAGTAGACAAAACGCACAGAACACTACTGAACTACAACTGCGACTAAAACAAAGCTTTTTAGTAAAGCCTCTGGTAATCAGTATGGCTCTTTAGACAAAAAGGAAAACAAAGCTGAATTCAGAAAGAGATACAGAGAACACGTGGAGGAGCTGCTTATTTGTGGGTTAGAAGTGTGGATTTTGAAAAGCTGTAATAAACAGAGACAAGTCTGTGAGCTCACCTCTTCATCCATGATTCAACAGCAGCTGTGAAGACAAAAACACTGGTGTAAGTGAATGCAGGCAAGCATTGCAAACCCTCATGCAGTCATCACACAAGCAAGATCCTTCACACTGCACTAGTACTACAGAGCCAATGGGCAAAGCCAGCTCAGCGCCAGTGTGAAATGTTACTGTCTTAACACCAAACGGGTCGTTCGGGAGATTTACAAGGCAAGCGATTCTCAGAATAAGCTGTGCCTGGGAGATCAGCAATGAACAGGACACCCAGCATACAGCAAAAGTACTAGAGCAACAGGAGAACTAACCTTTAAAACCGGATCAATCAATCTGTGTTCTTGTCGTCGATAGGCGTCGCATGGTTTACAATCGTGTTCATTAATGCATTACTATACTGAACATGTACAAGACACCACAATGCACTAATAAAAATAAATATATAGATGCAAGACGCATCGCAATATCGTATATCCCGAAGCGATACTGACAACAGGAGGGGTGTAAACGATGTATTACTTTATTGGACAGCTAACCAGGCTTTGATTCACAGAGTTGAGCAGTTAACAGAATTATATCCTATGGGAGACAGTAAAGCTGGCAGTATACTATCAATAGAGAGGCCAGTTATCAAAGAGCGAGATTAAATAATACTGTACTCTCTATTGAAACACATTTAGGAGTGTGGCTATCGTTACAATTCAACCAGTTTATGAAATGTGTACTGTTAGTTATCAGTAAACAGCAAACAATAAATACATTTGCACCTTAAATTACAATCAGATGTAAATTCGATTTTTTTTTTTCTGTAACAGTAAATTGTGTGGTAGTAAGTAACGTGAGGCTTTAAAGCATTACTACGCTTTTCTAACGCCAATTCCACTGCCCAGAAACACCAGAAATGTTATGATAGTTAATTGCAAATTATTTAAAAACACAACATACATACAGAGTACGACTACGCAAGGCGGTACTGTAATGAAGACTTTTAGATTTATTTAAACCGTTAGACTTAAAACTCCTCAAAATTCCACCAGTTTAAAATGTTTACTATTGAAACAAACTTACCTCTGCTTATTTGTGTATTTATTTATTTATGTATTTATGTATTTCTTTCTACTTCACGGACCGTCCTTTCTCTCGGCGCTCTGTCAGTCACGGCTGCCTTGCGACCGTTTAAAAACAGCGCCACCAGATTCAAATGTTTTTGGGCGCACGCAGCTCGTGAGAACCAATCAAATTCAAACCCGGCGGCCCACTCTGACCAATAGCAGCGCGCATGACCGAGGAGGGCGGGATGAAAACCAGCAAAGTCGGTCTGTGATTGGCCACGCAGTAAAATCGGGGACTCGACGGTACGCGTGCGCGCTTTGGGTTTGTTTGTATTACAGCTTCTCACAGGATTTAAATTAAATCTTATATATTTTTAAAACATTATTAAAAAAACGGTTTAATAATTAGACTACCTGGCGTTGTAGCGGCGGCTATGTGTGTCGTCTACTCAACATATCCCGAATGTTTTTTTGTTTTTTTTTAAAGCGAATTTTTTTTTTTTAAAACGGCGCCGATTGGGTTTTGCTTCTGCTATTCACAAATCATCTAACTGCCTATCCAATCACTGTGAGGTTTGCGTGGCTGCCCCGCCCTCTCGCGTTGATTGGTTAAACACAAATGCAGTCACATTTCAAATAAAGATAATTTTCTCAGAAAAAAGACAGTCTCGGCGCGTCAGTATTGTTAATGATAATGGTGATACTCGTTCGTTTTCTATATTTATTTCAGCTTTCTTTTCATAATACAAGACTGTTATTCAAAGGAAAAATATCTGACAGACTGTACATATAAGATAGGATACATAAACGATGCCGCTTTTGCGACGCTCCGACAATACTGTGCAATCTCTGAAATGCATAATTAACGTTAACAAAATAATCAATACAATTTGCACAGTAACAGTTTTATTACAGCAGAGAAAGGCGTTGCGTGCTTTTATATCATGAACCTTGTGAACTGCAAATTTCACAAAGCTTATAATAATAATAATAATAATAATAATAATAATAATAATAATAACCTTTAACCACGTGGTTTGTTCAAACAGATCAGTGTGTATATTGTTAGGATCCCAAGCCCAAGTGCGACCCCATCGGCTGTTTGATAGCCGGAATCCTGTCGTGTTCAGTTTCGGTTGTCATGACAAAGTGAGATAGTTTGAATTACCCCTCTGAGTTTTCATCCCTTCATACAAAAGTGACTCTGAATTATTCTCCAGGGAAATAAATATAACATTTCTTAATGCTGTAATTTTTGACAGAAATTCATGTTTTTGATAACACCGTGTAACAATTTTTTTTTTTTTGGTTCTTGCGTAGTAAATGTTATTTCCTAATTGCTTATGCCTCAAAAGTATAGAAAATGGCTGTTATTCCCCACAAACTTTGCTTTTGTGACCAGGACAGTGATATTTTGAAATTTACCTATTTCCAATGAGAAAACGGGCGAATTTGTGTCTTTTCGTTCACATAAAGTCAGAAAAAAACAACATATGAATCCAAATTAACATGTATTTATACTAAAGTAATACAAAAATGACTACAAAAGATTTAGAAGCGAGTAGTTTTTCGAGATTTACGATTATACTGTAAATCACTTTCACGAATCAGCCCCCAAATGTAGTCTCCCATCATGTTCTCGTTATACTGTCCTTGGTAGCGGCGTTCAAAGTCCAGTATATCCTGGTGGAAGCGCTCGCCTTGCTCCTCCGAGTATGCTCCCATGTTCTCCTTGAATTTATCAAGATGAGCATCAAGGATATGGACTTTAAGGGACATCCTACAGTCCATTGTGTCGTAGTTCTTCACCAGAGTCTCAACCAGCTCCACATAGTTTTCGGCCTTGTGATTGCCCAGGAAGCCCCGAACCACTGCGACAAAGCTGTTCCAAGCCGCTTTCTCCTTACTAGTGAGCTTCTTGGGGAATTCATTGCACTCCAGGATCTTCTTTATCTGTGGTCCGATGAAGACACCGGCTTTGACCTTTGCCTCAGACAGCTTAGGGAAGAAGTCTTGAAGGTACTTGAAGGCTGCCGACTCCTTATCTAGAGCTCTGACAAATTGTTTCATAAGTCCCAATTTGATGTGCAGTGGTGGCATCAGCACCTTCCGGGGGTCCCAGTGGTACTCATCATACTTCAAGGCGTCCAGCAAGGTCTTGATGCTGTTGTAATCCTCTTTGAGGTGCACTGAGTGAGCCAGGGGAAGAGACGGGTACTTGTTACCATTATGGAGCAGCACGGCTTTGAGGCTCCTGGATGAGCTGTCAATGAAGGACAGTATAACGAGAACATGATGGGAGACTACATTTGGGGGCTGATTCGTGAAAGTGATTTACAATATAATCGTAAATCTCGAAAAACTACTCACTTCTAAATCTTTTGTAGTCATTTTTGTATTACTTTAGTATAAATACATGTTAATTTGGATTCATATGTTGTTTTTTTCTGACTTTATGTGAACGAAAAGACACAAATTCGCCTGTTTTCTCATTGGAAATAGGTGAATTTCAAAATATCACTGTCCTGGTCACAAAAGCAAAGTTTGTGGGGAATAATAGTCATTTTCTATACTTTTGAGGCATAAGCAATTAGGAAATAACACTTACTACCCAGGAACCAAAAAAAAAAAAAAAAATTGTTACACGTTGTAATAGTGACACTCGTTCATTTTTTATATTTATTTCCGCTTTCTTTTCACAATACAAGACTGCGAAAACTGGAAGACGCATGAAAGATGTTATTCAAAGGAAAAATATTTGACAGACATAAGATAAGATACATAAACGATGCCGCTTTTGCGACGCTCCGACAATACTGTGCAATCTCTGAAATGCATAATTAACGTTAACAAAATAATCAATACAATTTGCACAGTAACAGTTTTATTACAGCAGAGAAAGGCGTTGCGTGCTTTTATATCATGAACCTTGTGAACTGCAATTCACAAAGCTTATAATAAAATAATAATAATAATAATAATAATAATAATAATAATAATAATAATAATTATAACCTTTAACCACGTGGTTTGTGCAAACAGATCAGTGTGTATATTGTTAGGATCCCAAGCCCATCAGCTGTTAGATAGCCGGAGTCCTGTCGTGTTCAGTTTCGGTTGTCATGACAAAGTGAGATAGTTTGATACCCCTCTCAGTTTTCATCCCTTCATACAAAAGTGACTCTGAATTATTCTCCAGGGAAATAAATCTAACGTTTATTAATGCTGTAATTTTTGACAGAAATTCGTGTTTTTGATAATCAGTGTTATTAACCTAGTACTCACTGGAACCGGATCCCTGATATTTGTATCCGGTTCGTCGGCTCCAAAGCAGGCCCGGGGACCCGGTTTCAAGGACCCGCTTCGTACATCTCTAGTTAAATCGTCCCGGTTTTGATATTTTGTATTCACATTTTTTTTCTAACAAAAAACTGTAGCAGCGTGCTCAACAAGTTAACGCAGACTCGTTTATTACACTGTATTAGCGCCATTCCGAAATAATAATAATAATAAAACAGTGTGACTGTATTATTTGTTTAATAATTGTGATTAATAACCCATACTCTGTCCTGGACCGTGTCTAGTCCCAATTGAGTCTTAATTAACAGCCACAGCATCCGCAGAGACCGCTGCGCGCACGGCACCCAAATACACGGCGGCTCAGGGGCGCCCGATCCCGATCCTGGAGGCCGATGCCACTCCAGGTTTTACAGGTAAAATGAGAGGATTAACGACTCGGGGTCGGGGTGGAGGTTTAACTTCAATTAAACAATGTAGAGCAGGGTTGGAGCAAAGACCAGGACTGGAGGGGCCCGCTTTGGTCACCCCTGCTTGGAGGTTTTACATTACAATTACATTTTTGTTTGACCAATTCATGCTACCATACACACTAAGGCAATGCTTCCCAAGTCCGGTCCCAGAACCCCCTGTGTGTGTGCTGGCTCTCATTGCACCTGAACACCCTTCATTGAACTGATCATTTGCTTAAACAGAACTTTTTAATAGTTTTCAGCTCTTAAACAGTTGCAGATTTCAAGTTAGCTATAACATTTTATAACTTGAACTCTGCCTCTTTATTATGTACATAGTTCCTGTCGCACAGACACATTCATAACCAGATAATGAACCTTGTGATGTTTCAAATGTGAAAGCAATTTTAACAACAATACAACTCCAGACACTGCGAGATTTGCAGACTGTGTGTTTGTTTTATTCTGCAGTGATACAAAGGAACATTAAATAAGATCTTGAACAGTGTGCAGCCAGCGCACTGCATGATGGGACAGCAAGCAGCACTGACATCATCGTCGTCATCCCGCTGGCCATCAATTAGACGAGTCCTTCCGCGAGTCACTCAGCAAACAAGAGCTACTAAAAAGAACTGATTCCTAGAGCAGCCACACAGATCAATGGAGTGGCTGTCTGTCAGTGCGTGTGTCTCAGTCAGTGTGTGTGTGTGTGGGTGTCTGTCACTGTCTCTCAGTCTGTGTGTGTGTGTGTGGGTGTCTGTCACTGTCTCTCAGTCTGTGTGTGTGTGTGTGTGTGTCTGTCAGTGTCTCTCAGTCTGTGTGTGTGTGTGTGTGTGTCTGTCAGTGTCTCTCAGTCGGTGTGTGTGTGTGTGCGTGTCTCAGTCAGTGTGTGTCTCTCAGTGGGTGTGTGTGTGTGTCACTGTCTCTCAGTCAGTGTGTGTGTGTGTGTGTGTCTGTCAGTGTCTCTCAGTCTGTGTGTGTGTGTGTGTGTGTCTGTCAGTGTCTCTCAGTCGGTGTGTGTGTGTGTGCGTGTCTCAGTCAGTGTGTGTCTCTCAGTGGGTGTGTGTGTGTGTCACTGTCTCTCAGTCAGTGTGTGTGTGTCAGTCTGTCACTGTCTCTCAGTCGGTGTGTGTGTGTCAGTCTGTCAGTGTCTCTCAGTCAGTGTGTGTGTGTGTCAGTTTGTCACTGTCTCAGTCAGTGTGTGTGTGTCAGTCTGTCACTGTCTCTCAGTCGGTGTGTGTGTGTCAGTCTGTCAGTGTCTCTCAGTCAGTGTGTGTGTGTGTCAGTTTGTCACTGTCTCAGTCGGTGTGTGTGTGTCAGTCTGTCACTGTCTCTCAGTCGGTGTGTGTGTCAGTCTGTCACTGTCTCTCAGTCGGTGTGTGTGTGTGTGTCAGTCTGTCACTGTCTCTCAGTCGGTGTGTGTGTGTCTCAGTCAGTGTGTGTCTCTCAGTCGGTGTGTGTGTGTGTGTGTGTCTCAGTCGGTGTGTGTCTCTCAGTGGGTGTGTGTGTGTGTCACTGTGCCTCGGTCTCGGTGTCTCAGTGTGATGGTTGCCTGCCTCTAGACCTTGACAGGTACTTTCCCCTGGCTCTTCTGGTACTCCTGCTGCAGGCCCGCCAGAACCTCGCGGTGCCGCTCCGATCGCTTCTCCATCTCCTTCATCTGAGTCTCGTACCGCTTACTGTGGAGACACACAGGCAGACAGGGTCAGAGCCGCACACGGGCAGACAGGGTCAGAGACGCACGCGGGCAGACAGGGTCAGAGACGCACACGGGCAGACAGGGTCAGAGACGCACACGGGCAGACAGGGTCAGAGACGCACACGGGCAGACAGGGTCAGAGACGCACACGGGCAGACAGGGTCAGATACACACGGGCAGACAGGGTCAGAGCCGCACACGGGCAGACAGGGTCAGAGACGCACACGGGCAGACAGGGTCAGAGCCGCACGCGGGCAGACAGGGTCAGAGCCGCACACGGGCAGACAGGGTCAGAGATGCACACGGGCAGACAGGGTCAGAGACGCACACGGGCAGACAGGGTCAGAGCCGCACACGGGCAGACAGGGTCAGAGCCGCACACGGGCAGACAGGGTCAGAGACGCACACGGGCAGACAGGGTCAGAGCCGCACATGGGCAGACAGGGTCAGAGACGCACACGGGCAGACAGGGTCAGAGCCGCACACGGGCAGACAGGGTCAGAGACGCACACGGGCAG